>NC_139733.1:19288869-19373869 GCF_964211835.1 Anser anser | reverse complement strand
TCATGTGGAAAAAAAATAATTCTTGTAAGCAGGTGAGAAAGTTACTCCACAGAATACTAAATATTGCACTTAGGATAAAATGGTTAGCCAGCACAGTAGGGTAAGTAGGCCAAAACTGCTCTGTGTTG
Organism: Anser anser; assembly: GCF_964211835.1. Classification (NCBI taxonomy): domain Eukaryota; kingdom Metazoa; phylum Chordata; class Aves; order Anseriformes; family Anatidae; genus Anser; species Anser anser. The sequence goes on along the minus strand of NC_139733.1, from coordinate 19,373,741 downwards.
TAAGTCAGGGGAGTTAAATTTAGACCATCGTACGCTACAGATAATGAAATCAAGGCAGTTTAAAGGTAAAAAAGTGTAGATGGGAGAACAATACCTGGAGGATTTTTATTTTTTGCACTTCTGTGAAGGTACTAGTCCCAAAACACAGCTTTAGCCTGAGCCTTAGAGCAGTGTTATTTTAAAGGCTTTATTTATTTTTTTTGATTTCTTTTAACATTTGCATGGGGGAAGTTTTTCAGAACACATACTACAATAAACCTTGAATTCCAGCTGTTCTAGTGTTCTGGATGACTTTTTGTTTCTTTTGAATGAAGAGAATTTGTTTTACAGTAACTGTCCGTATTTTTCTCTCTTTTATTGGTATATATTTTGCACATACTTAGACACCGAATTTTGTGTGTTCTTTTGTTCTTTACACAATCATATATTTTATTTTATTTTTAATCATGTAAACATGAGGGTTCTATGAGATTTAATTATTCATGTATTGCATGTATCCATTTAGATATATCCAGCATTTTACAGTCAAGTAGTATGAAATTATATATGAACTAATATTGCTATAAATTTATGATCTGCTTTCGTTATCTAATGGAGGAAAAGCAACTGTTCTGCAGAATTTCTGTTATTTACAAGTGAGCTGCCTTGTGAAAAAATGTGCTTAAGATACAATGAGTGATGGGAGGATACAAGCCAAAAAGCAGGACAGAGCAAAAAAAAAAAAAAAAAAAAAATTTTAAAAAATTAGGCAAGCTTTAAAAACCTCAGATACTGATAAAGACCTGCTGGATAACTTTCAGATTGCTTATTCATCCTGGTAACTACTTTTTTCCTTTTTGTTTATCCATTTCACTTAATGATTTTCTGTGTATTGTTACAGACATCTCAACAGTGAGCATGCGCTGGATGATAGAAGTACAGCCCAATGTAGAGTACAAATGCAGGTTGTACAGCAGTTAGAGCTACAGGTAAAATAAAATTTATTTTAATATTACCTCAGTATTAATCAAATCCAATTCTCGACAGCAATAAAAAATGAGTTCTGCTTTTCCCACTATGATTGAAAACCAGCTTTCAAAACCTTCTTGTAGTAGTTTTAAAAACCGTCAAAAGAAACTGCAGCTTCATTTCCTCTTTTCTAAACCGTAACTTGAAAAGAAATAGGAAACTTAAACAGGCTGACTGATTGGAAATCCAATAGTACATATCTAATGTTTTTTATATCCACTGGGTGGGGTGGAGGGGGGCGAGGGGAATGTGGTCCCCTTCATTTATAGATGTTGATACAGGGGAATTGGTTGATGTTTATTTCAAAACGCTGCATAACCTGGCTTGTTTGGTGGTCTCTCATATACTAACACTCTCCATGTATTTATTATTATTATTATTATTTTGCCATTCGTAGCAAATGAGTTTTTTAAAGTGCAAAAAGAGGGTAAATGGGAATATATTGAATGCAATGCAAAGATATGACCTGTTTGTGTAACTGCCTTTCCAAATGCTTTTGAGTTCTTTCTGTCTCCCTGCACCTCGCTGCTCTAGCTGGGCTCCTTTGACAGTCTGTCTGCGTGTAGGCAAGAGGTTAGCAAAGAAGGGGAAATTAAAACAATGTTGTACATTATATAGTTACCAGCTATTGAAAAACCTATTTTGTATGCAAGACAGCAGCGTAGAGATATATGGAAAGCCTTGGGCTAAGTACAGAAGATAATTACATTTGGAATTTTACTGAGTTAAGTCATTTATAGCTTCAAATAGTTGGAGAGAAAAATCAGCAAAAACACACTTAAACTTCTTGTTGTTACTTTTCAAGATAAGCATTTTAAAAAAATTCCTTTTATCTTCTTATCTTACAAATTACCCTTTTTTTCATAGATATTTCCTAAATTTTACTTTCAGGAACACGCTGGTCATGACACTTTTTCACTATTAGCTAAAGCAATATAAACTATTTTAATACAAGTTTTATAAAAATCAAACTACCAGTCATAAAATATCAAGAGTCTCGCAGAAAATGTTATGAGAAATGGTCTGTTATTTTAACAAGTTTCTTGGGAATTAGAAGAAAGAATCTGCAGTCTTCCTGGTAAACTGAGATACGAGATAATCTTTTACCAAGATGCAGTAATAACTCGTGCTGAAGGTAAATCTAGATTATTCAGTTGCAGTCAGCTTGAAAAGCATTAATCCTTCTCTCCTGCCGTTACTGGGCATGTCTGTGCCTGGAACTACAGGATGATGCCCTAGACTTGAATAGGACACCACGACTGGTTGCTGCCTCTCCGCAGGCCTTTGACAATACTTTGGAAAGGTTCATTAGTGCTGCATTACACTAATTATAACAAGTGACTGATATCCACAGATTCGCACCCATTTAGCATTGGGAATACGGCTTAGCTTAGAGTCCTTGCATGGAAGGTAGCATAAATTCCCAAAGACAAGAACATATTTTCAAAGCGATATGAAGGCTAAGTCAAAAAAATTCGGTATGACTTTTTCGAACAGTCTTACTAGCACAGTAAACAGGATGAACTGGGGGCTTAATTTAGGCTGGGTTGTTAATAATAGAGTGAGACCATCTATGCATTAGCCATCAAGAATGGATGGAAGAAGAGGGTTGTCCTGCTTCTGAAACGCACCTGTATCTCCCCCCTTCTCCCTCCAATGATCTTGTGGATCTGTCTTCTGATAATCTACATAAATTTGTACACAGGAGGAGACAGAGGATTTGTCTTCCAGTGCCTACATTATCAGTCCGTGACCTCTTTTTTTCACAGAGAAACATAACAAAATGAAAGCCTAGCCCATGAGCAGAGTTTTCAATGACAAGGTCTGCAGGTCTGCAGCACCCAGCGTGTTAGAGCAGGAGCAGCTGGACCAAGACCATTGACCTAACGCCCCCCCAATGGAGCAGTTGCCAACAGGGTCACAAATCAGCCCTGTGGCCAACTACGTGACTTTTGTGAGCCAGGTAGGAGAGGGACCTGTAGCTTTTCCCACTTGCCCCATGACTCTCAGCAGTGACAAGAAGCCTTGCCTTCAAGCGGAGCTGTGCAGCGTTGTGCGCTGTTCAGCGACCAACATCCTGGCAAGACCCAGCTGCTGCCCTGTCTCATGCTCATACAGCCCTATCGAGACACAAATTTAAGAAATCCATTACAACTGAGGGAAACACTTCAGGTTTTAAATGTGATGGACACAAATGCAAGCCTTTTTTTTTTAATGTTATTTATTTTACACAGAATAGTTTTGTCAGTATCGTGGACAGAGATAAATGCAGTGTTTTTAAAAGGAAGTAATTTTAAGTGAACTTTTTGGAGGAAAAAACAGGTCAGATATGTTTTGTGTTCGATTGTAAATGCCCTTTTGCAGAAGTATCATGAAGTTTAGGTCTCAGCATTTCCATCACAAACATTTAAAATATCACAGACAAGGTAGAGATCTTCTCATATTTCACTTTGTTTAAACCATCTTGACGTGATCATTTGTTGCCATTATAAATAGTGAGAATTGGGCTGCTGGGTAAAACACAAACACAGGAACACTTCCCTATCCTTAGTGAGATCTTAGCTGGAATATGACATTCATTTTGCAACACCAGCTTTGAGTGGAAAAACATTTCAGGACAGCAACAAGGCTTTGATATACTTCTTTTTTTTAAAAAAAAATATACCTCCCAGTAGAACATGAATACAGCTGACCATTTTCAGGGCAGTGAAAACACTGCATGGGCTTGTTTTCCTAAAGCATTCATTGACACTTTTGAAAAACGGATCCTGAACCTTTCTAGTAGTACACAGCCTTACTAATAAGCACGTAACAGGAGGGAAGGTTATGGCTTGGTTGTCTCTCACACTGCCCATGACTGGCTTCCTTCTCCTTTGTCCTTGGTCTTTTTCCAAAACCCTGCTGCTGAAGTGATCTCCTCTTCCTGTTGATCTGGCCATGTTGCTCCTGTTGAATGCCCTCACTGGGTTTCCATTTTCACGTTCCTACTCCTTGCTACTATTTTCTGTCTGGTTTTCCTCCCGTACAGCTTCTGCACCCTGTGTGCCTAATGCCTTCTCTCTGGCTCCTTGGTCCACTGACGTCCATGCTGCCTCCTCTCCTTCAGCCCCTTCTGGCCTGTGCTTTCAGTGCCTTCCCTCTTCTGCTTTTCAAGCAGGTGCAGTTCTCGGATTTAACCTCTCCAGGCCAAGGCATGTGTCTGGTGTCCATGCTTGCAAAGCACTGTATGCATGTACCTTGCTCTGGAAGGGTTTTCCATGGAAGAACTCATAGGCACCTAGACCATGGTAGAACCCCACTGAATTCCACCACCAGCTGGTAGAACTGTGAGTGGGGGAAGCCTCACAAAATGAGGCTTTCCATGAAGAACTGGGTGGCCATCTGAAAACTCTCACCATCTAGACCTTTCAAAAAGGATACAGGAAAAAAGAATGAGGCTTCAGATGGGACTGTGTTGTAAGAATCTTCATATGCCCTGTAGGGAGCAGAACTCATGTGTTGAAGTAATCTGCACTGAAAACCAAGAACTTGCTGTTTCTAATCTGCTCCTTGGTGTTGGATCTTCAAATGATAAGGTCTTGACCCTGAATTTTACCAGGCCCCCTCTGAACATGTAAACTTTTCAGGCTGGACCAGCAGCTCTAAGTCCTCGCCACAGGAAGCTTTTACAGATCTACAGCCCCTGTTCTTCTAAAAAGCCCACCCGGTATTTTCTCCTGTGCCATCAGCCAGCACTGTCATTCAGGGGAGGGTTCTGCACCCAGAGGTAGGGGCACCCTTTCCAGCAGGACTCAGGAGGTCTGCAGGTGCCAGCTGAGCCCGCAGGCAAGGACATGGCTCCCTCTGTTCCCCCTGTCCTGCTCAATGCTGGTGCCAAGGGAGGGAGCTACCAGTGTGACTCCAAATTAAAGCTGGGTGTATACATTCAAGCGCACTATTATAGACTAAGTAGCTGTCACAGGAGACCAGCAGGTAGGAAATAATTTCCTGGTGGGAAATAGTGCCCACCAGGAGCATTGAGGCACTGGAATAGACTGATTCAAGAGTTGCATTAATCAGTTTATTTTTGTTTCATAACAGTCTCTTGCCCAATAACACTGTCCGTAGATCAGGAGCGTTTTCCTGTAAGTCCACTAGCAATCCCCATTTCGGGACCATCTGCACTCCAGTGAGTGCCACCAGTGAGCACTTGCTCCCATCAGCGGCCCAGCTGCCGTTGTGACTTCTCTTGAATCACCCCGCTGAGCGAAGGGGCTGCTGGTGACGTTCTGGTTTGGTATCACTGCTGCTTCCTGACCTAGGGGAAAAACAGTTTAAAGAAATTCTTCAGATTTTTTTTACTTCTCTTCAGTGCTTTGAAACTGAGAGACCTCTATTTTTCATAATTTAAACTCCTGCCTAACTGGGTGAGTGTTTGAATTCCTAGACTATGACAAAACACTAGCGTGTGTCTGCCTGAAATGTCGAGAGGATCTTTAATAACGTTCACCCACCAGAAACTGCATTAAAAGCATGCTAAGATGATGACTAAAACCAATAAAAGCAAGGACCCTGACTGCTGGGAGTGCAGTACCGCTCCGTTTTGATGAAGGGACGCAGAGGAAGCACCGCGCAGGGTGTGCCCTGCGCTGCCCGGGTGCCTTTCCCTGCTGGCACTGCTCTGTTGTGAGCAGGAAGTTTTCAAGTGCCCGCGTTTTATTTGTTTGGGCTAGAGCTTTGGTTTCTGCAGTAGCCTGCAGACCAAAATGTCATGCACAGATGACCCTGCCGTGCAGCCGCAGTGCCCACTAACTGCTAAGAAAGAGAGACCGCCCAACAAAGCTGCACTGAGAATAAGATATTTACTGTTTTTTATTTGTTTTGTGTAAAGCACAGCAGCTGAGGGGGGAGACCTCTACTTTCTCTGAAGAGGTCCTCGAAGGACTCTCAGAGGGAGAAGTTCCTACTGCATTGCTATGATAAGAGCCCATCGCTGCTCTTTTGTGATATCCAGAGCAGATCTGGTGATAGATTGCAGGAGATCTGCTATCGGCTTCAGCTTTTCTCACTTGCCATGGAGGTTTTTGACCAAGAAAAGAAAAGCAGCTTGAAAAGCCCAGCAATTTTGCTTTTGCACTTCCAGAGCACACAGCGGTGACACCATTTTTTCCTTTATTTAATTCCTGTCTTGCAAACTTGTGTGCCAAACTTTATCCCATCATGACGCCTCACTGGCACAGTCCAAAACCCCTCGCCTTGTGAAGAGCAAGACAACCTTGACTGTAAGGTTATGAATGGGGATTTATGACCAAGTCTCCTTTTATATACACTTAGCCCAACTTCGCTGCTACAAACAGATGACTGTGATAAGGTGGGCAGGTTGTTTAAAATTTCACTGGAATGCAAGCACAGTTCTCCTCTTGGCACCAGGGATCTGGCTTGTCTAAAGCACAACTCAGCTCTGCAAAAATTGTCATCTGTGAGAACCTGATCCAAGTCCTGCTGGAAACAGGAGCATTTATATTGGGCATGTAGGTTAACACGCCTTTTTCATTAGTATTATTTCATAATATCATCCTGCTTTTTTTTTTCTTTTTTTCTTTTTTCTTTTTTTTTAATAGCAGCTGGAAAAAGTCCTATTTGCTTATAGAAAAAAAAAATGGTTTCCAAAAATAGTGAGGTTTAGAGCCTGGCCAGTGCATTTGAAATGCATTGGGAAGCCATCCTGGCCACAGCTGTGTAGGGTGTGATCCTGAGACACCATCCAGGTGCAGATCACAAGGGAAAAACCTCAAGAGACTTGAGGAAGTGAGGGACAGCCCTTGACATCCAGCACAGGAGCTTGGCCCCGGTTGTGGGCTGCGATGCGGTGGACGACATGGTTAGCTTTCCCACCCTGCTCCCTCATGCATGCACCAAAGGGATTCGGGTTCCCCTCCCGGCCCCACGGGGTTTTTGCCAGTTCTCAAGGGCAAGCAGAGCGCCGAGGCTGCCTGTCGTGACTCGCCGCGGAGCCTCGTGTGGTTTAACCACCGCCGCCTCCCTGCCTGCTGCGCGGTGCCGCAAAGCCTGCACGTGACGTGAAAGCTGCGGCCTGCTCGTGCTGCTTGTTTTCTGCTGCGGAAGGAGGAAAAGGCGTCACGGAGGCACTGCGTAGCTCTCTTTCTGCTGCGCCTCCCGGGCTGGAGCGGGGCTGGTTAATAAACATGATTCACTGTTGTCTTTTAGCTGTCAGGGCTAGAGTGAACCTCTTGGTGCCGGCAGGTCTAGCTCTTCTCACTCAAGGGCTAATGCATTTTGCTTTGGGAAGCACTGACACCCAGCACCAAGTGTTAGCTTTGCCTCGCAAAAAGACCATATACAATTTCCAAACTGCTCAGCAATAAAACTCTTCTGCCTTGCACATCGGTGCCAACTGTTTAATTAGGAATAAGCAGAGATTGGATTTTATTCCTACAAGTAATAGAGCATTTTTTTCCCCCCCTTCAGCTTGCAAAAGATAAAGAGCGCCTGCAAGCCATGATGACACACCTGCATGTGAAGTCAACTGAACCAAAAGCCACCCCTCAGCCCGTAAGTACTGAACTGTGCAGAAGGCAAACAAAACCTCACAACAAACCTCTTTTCCTGTTTCCCACCTGGGCGTGTGATGCGAAGCGTGGCCCGCTGTGTGCAGCCTGTCGCAGCGAGGAGATGCAAAACGCCTTCCTCGCTGGGGCTTTGCAGGAGGCACTGCCACAGGGACCCCCTTCTCACCATCCTCCTTCCTTTGGGGGGGGGGGGACACAGAAACTGGACTCCAAAGCTGACGCGGGGGGCCTTTCTCTGGCCTGTAAATCTCTTTACATTGGTCCGACTTGCATGAAATCTTAGGAAGTGTTAGGAAGGAGATGTAATTAAATTATATTTAGTATATTTATTTGGCTTTCTCTCTGACAGACGTTTACAGTAGAACAGACTCTAGTTGCACGTTTCGATGATAAGCAGTTACTCGGTATCAGGTTTTATACCATTGAAACTGAGAAGCTAAACCTTTTCCACCCCAGATTGCTCTTTAGAAAAGGGGGGTGCAGGGGAAGCAATGAGGCAGGAGGGATTGGTCAGCTGCTTCATAAACTCCTCCTTCTTGCACGGCACCCAGCGGCTCTGCAGGCCAAGCCAGCTCGTGGGTGCCCCCACAAAAAAGACAAGTCTTCCATCTCCTTCCCTGCCCAAAATGACTCTTCAGCTGTTGTTTTCTCCTAACCTCTTAATGCTGAAAATGTTCCTCAGAGCTTCACATGATTATTCAAAGTGGAGAGAGTGCTTTGCTTCTTGATTTTAAGATTTGTAAGATTTAAAGGTACACTGGCTTTATTTGATTTTGCTTTGAGTCATTGTGTGAAAATTAATTGAGCGTTGACAATCTATAGTTAGTACTAGCAATTTTAATCAATATGCAATGATGCAGCATAATGACAAAGTATTGGTTTATCTGTTTTGACTGATTTTTTTTTCTATAAATAAAGCAAACACACACCCATATATGTGTGATTTATGGTGATCGAAATAAAAAGGAGTCAGACTATTAACCCAGCAAATATGGTAGCCTGCCAAGATGCAGTTGGTAGACAAAATTAATGTCTGAAACAGAACACATTACAGAGATAGAGAACATAAAATCATTAAACACTTCGCGCACCCATTTTTACTAGAAACGGATTTCTCAGTTTCCATGTAGTTGGAAATAAATGGCTTCAGAAGTGCATAGGGAGGCTACTAGATAGAAAATAGCAGGCTATTTGGCAGTGCTGGAGCAGATGTCAAAGTCAACGGGAAATTTCAGTGCCGTCTTGGAGAGAGTTGAGTGGTAGGTATGAACCCTTCCATTTAAACTGTTGAGATTCCTCAAATTGCTTGATCTAGTGGATACCAGCCCTCTAGAGTGGAAAATACACACAGTGTCTATAAAAATAGCATTCTCCTAGTTCCTCATATCCACCTCAGCCTGAATGCAAATGCTTCAGCACATTGTTGGCAAAGTATGTAGACCCAACAGAATGGGGAGGAGGTTTGGTTTCTATAGCTCTTACTGGATTAAAAATTAAAACAGCGGAATAATCTGGGAGTCTCAAAGCACTCTGCCTTGAGGCCTTTCATAAAGCGGTGCCCCTCAGGAGGAAGGATTAAAAACTAAAGGGAGGAAATCATAAGAAGGAGAGCAGTGTTTGGCAAGGCAGCTAGTGATCGATGCTCAGCCGCAGAGGGCAGGAAGCTTTGGCGGGTGTTGTAGGCTATGGAGATGCCAGGCGGTGTCGCCATGAAGATTAGTGTTAACAGCTAATAAACAGGGAAAAGCAGCGGAAAAAAAAAAAAAGTGAACGCAGGGGGAAAAGGGCTGTCTTGATTAGTATTAAAAATGTTTTACATTCTGGAAAATTATAGCTTTGTTGGGGACCTCCTACTAAATTTATTTTTAACTGCTCTATTGAAAATTCTGTACCACTAGTCAACATTATCTCTCAGTTGCTCAGCACAGTGTTTCTTTATTAAAAGAAATAGGCATGAATATTTTTGACTGAAAAATTAATAGCTTTTGAATTCATACACAGCAGGTTTTCTTTTGCAAAGAAGTCCAATATCGCTGCACAGCACTTCTATAACCATTTATTTGGAGTCCAAGTCAAACCTTTGACAGCTAGAGCAGTGTTACAAGCCAACATAAAGAACTCCAAGATGTAAACCAACAATAGGCAGTCTGTGTGAGGTTTGCCATTGTCAAATACATAGATTGTTTGGATTAGTTTATGTAAATGTACTGTTGTATTACCCTTTGGAAAAAAAAAGATCACATTTGTGTATGAAAAGTGGTTTCGTTCACAGGCAGCATTATAAATTCCTTATCCTTTAACTTACATGTTAGAAGTAAAAATTGGTGCCTGACAGGCCTATATTGTGTGGCACTCTGTTGTTGGATTGAAACTGCCTTCTTTTCATTTATTGAAATATAGAAAAATTTATTATAGATACCATCTGATAAATCAGAAATTATTAAAATATGTATAGGTGAAGCATTTGAAAATTAATTATAAAATGTAGAAGTATAGTGTTTTGCATAAATTGTGCTTTCGTTGTGAAAAAAATACACAGGCACTGCTCAGACTCTGCTAGACCCTAGTCCTTTTAACTCAGTGGGATAGGACTTTGGTAAAAAGATCTGATGACCATTATTGCAGTGCAAAGTATTCTTTACATCCAGTAATTAATTTTTTTTTGCCAACATAACTAATGCAAGGTGTATGTTAGAATTAATATATTATGGTACATCGGCGGTTATAAAGGAACGAGTGGCTGCGAATGCAAACGTAGCAATGAATTGGGATTTAAAATTACAGCCTTTTCATGACCGAGGAAATATTTTTATTCTGCTCAAAAGATCTTAATGCTTATTTATAAACCGTTTGGTGCTGGCAGGTAGAAGCGGTGATTGAGCTGCTCACTGCACATCTGTTTTAGCCACGAGCCCGTTGTAACCCACACTGACCATCGGCACTGCCTTTGCCCGTTGGGCTTCAGGTGGTGGTGGGCTGGTGGTTGTGGACTGGTTGGATCCCAGGCAGCTTCGTGGTGCTTCTCCATCGAGTCGCAACTCGCCCAGGGTCGGTGAACGGCTGTTTGTCCGGCCTGGTTGTGTCCATCCCAACTTCAGGTGGCTTAGCTCCTTGCACTGATTTTCACCCTCACAGTGGAAGGGCCCGTGCGTTTCCCTACACCCGTCCGCCAAAGCAGCTGCTGGAGAAAGCCCTTCAGCTTGCTGCCAACATCTTCTGTAGTGGAAAGGGCAGCTCCTGTGTGCCCCGGGGGCTTGGGGGCAGCCAGGAGGGTGGCCGAGGGCAGGCTGGGGAAGGGGAGCAGTCGGGGCGAGGGCAGCGTGGGTGCCTGCTTTGCAGACGGCCAGCTTGGGAATGTCAGGGTCCAGCGGTGCAACAGCTTACAAGAAAATGGCAGTATCTCTCAGCTGGCACTCGGAACACGTGAAGTTGTTCCTATTACTGCTACCTGCGGTGTTTCGGTGAGAATAAAGGACTGGCTAAAGTGAGAACAAAGCTGGGAAGCAGTATGCTCTGACATCTTTCTAAGGTAACATTTTTTCAAGGCAGAAAAAGAAAAGCTAGAACAACAATTGCTCAAGAATTATCATTCTGGTTTTGCAATTAAGATAGCTTCCCCTACATGCTATTTTCATTCGTGTTAGTGATCAGCATGGTAGGTTAAAATGGAAATGTGATTTTTTTGGAGGATTAACTAACACTGAAGTTCAGAGGAAGCAAGGGAAAAGGAAAAAGCATCAACCAACAAGTAATTCTGCATACTAGGTGCTATATCCATCTTGTAAAAATAGACAGAAAACTTTAAGAGAAACTTTTGGCACTTTAAATAAAATGCACTGTTAGATATCCCTTATTTAATGTATTTTTTTTAACCTAACCATAGCAATTACGATTGTTTTGAAATACTGTTTTTAGCAACTGTAATAACAAAGCATTAAAAAAAATAGTCTTTTAACTGTTGAGGTAATGACTGAGCATTTTAGCTGCTGTAGCCGTACTTTATAGTTTGAAAAAATAATGATACACAGCAATAAAGAGAGATTCTCAAGCACAACAAAAGCTGTTTTTATATACTGGTTTTCATTAAGTCTCACTCCTCAGCTTCAGTTTCCTTAGTGTTCCTGCCAATAACAACACCTGCTAAGTGATTGCTGCCTGCCAGGCTCGCATCTAACGCGCTGATGTGTCCAGGCTGAAACGGGAGAGGAAGACACGGCATTTAACTAAGTTTCAGGCCCAGCGTCAGCCTTCTCTCCCACCCTCGGTGTGAAGAAAAGCACTCTCTGCTCTGGAGTGGTTTAGGGTCCAGCAGCTCGGCTCAGATAAATCCTCAGCCCCGGTTGTGACCAAAACAGCAGCAGCAATAGCAGAGGAATCACTGCCCTGCAGCAGTGGGTATGGCCCCTCTGGGTTGTTTATACATGTATATTTCTTTTTTTTTCTTTCTTCTTTTTTTTTTTCTTTCTTTTTTTTTTTTTTTAAAGTGTTTCAGATCGGGGTTTTTTTATTGCAGCCACTATTGTCATGTAAAATGTTTACACAAAAAGAAATCAGGCTGAGCCCTAATGGGAGAGCCACTTACTGGAAATCTGTTTTACAGGGTGAAGGAGAGGGTTACCTCTCTGCCTTGTTTATATCTAAGGAAAAAAAAAATATGACTCGGTCTTCACCTTTAATAGGAAGACACGACTATTTCTTGAAAGGGAAGGTTAATAATAAAATCCTAAGCAGGATATTGAACGCTGAAACAATTACAGCATTTATGATTGTTGAGTTAAAGCAGTATGAGGTGCTGGTCTTAAAAACCAAAACTGAACAAAGCAACCAACACCTTTCAGAGACTGAATTTACAGAATTTTAGGGCTTAAACCGGTTGTGGGGTTTGGTGGTGGTGTTTTTTTTTCCTTTTTTTTTTTTTTTTTTCCTTTTTTTTCTGTTTGTTGTTTTTTTTTTTTTCTTGTTTTCTTTTCAGGCTGGAGGAAATCCTCCCTCCCCCCATCCCCAGTGCAAACACTACAGTAACATTTAACTCTTTGGTGTGAGGGCCATACGTTGCCCTACGTGGTTGTGCCTTAGCGCAAGACAAAAGTTCTCCCTCATTCAAGTGCAAACTTCGTGACCCGTGTTCGCTCCCCTCTGACAAAAACGGTTCCTCATCCAAAAATTACAGTATGTGGGAAAACAGGCTGTGTACAAAATACCAGTGTGAACAACTTTGCTAATCATAGTAACTTGTTTTTAAATAGAAAATGCAAACAGTGAGAAACCACGTCGAGTTTCCATCAGGAAAAGAAACCCTCCCAGCCCAGTCCCTTCCTGATCTTTGCCCTGAATAATCGTCCTCGGCCGCGTGGGGCACGGGCGTTAGCGCATTTCTAATTGGGCACAGTATTAAGATTTAATAGTTTACGATCCCGATGAATATTTCAAGATTGCAACAAAACCAACACCGTTCATGATTTGTTGTTCTGCTCTAATTCACCACCGAGTTTTCAGTCCTCACGTTACAGACCCCACAAAGAAAGCGGCAGTGAGCGTCTGGGAGCAGCCCTCTTCCCCCTTGCCCTGCTCCGGGTGTCGGTAATGTCACCGGCAGGGATCTGTCCCCTGCCAGAAGAGGAGAGAGCGGTGAAAAATGCAAGGCAGGAGGAGGAAGAACTTCGCTAGCAATTGACAAGGTCGTCTTTCATTAACTTGTTGGTTCAGGCTCACAAACGGTCGGCGGAGGTGAAACGCAGCATACTCGCAGCATTCCAGCTTTTTGTTCTTTCTTTCCTCACAGACTGCAGTCATGTTTAATTTGGAAACTGGGCTCCTTTGGCAAATTAGCAATTAGAACAATTTTGTGGGAATATGTATATGTGTCATTAGTTTTCCTGCAAATTAATAGCGAGAGCAGAGGTCAGGCAGAAATTTTCCACTTGACTGCAGCTCCTCTGTTGAGATTTGGCACTTTGTTTTGGAACGGCCACAGCTGCTCAAAGCCACAGTCTTCCTTTAGGAACTGTCTTTTAATTAGTTTACCTCATAGCCATTATTACAAATATTACTGCCTCCCCTCCTTGAAATAAAATTACTGTTTCTACAAAATATTCCAGTGACATCTTGCACCACTGCACATTGATGGTGGGGTCACTCGAATGCAGCGTTTAATCATTAGATCACCTCCATAAGCATCTCCTAATTAGAGTCCTTACAATACAATTTTATCTGGTAATTAGCTGAGATTGGCTGCTTCCTCTGTAGCTTATTAGTGGCAGCCCAGCAGTGGGTGTGAATCACAGTGTCATTTGTCAAGCCTGTTAAAGCCCCCCCCCCTTTGCTCGTCCTCTCCTGTGTTTATTTCTAGTTGCTACCTATGCTGAAAAGCCTGAAGAAATTCAACTCGATTCACATTCTTTAAGCAGGGAACGTTGACCTTTGGGGATCCTTTCTCGCTGCTCCCTAGTAGAAACAGATTAAATGTTAAGTTTTTAAACGCTAAAAAAGGAAGCAAACTCTTTTGAAATGGAGTAGCGAGAGCCGTAATGATGAAGCACGAGCAGTGATCTTTCCAACAGGAGGGCCCGGCTGCCAAGCCTCTGCTAGAGATGGGCACTTAAAATTGATGCAGATTTGCTCGCAGTTATTGGACTGTTAAAATGTCCATTTAGAAACTGAGATAAAATACAGTAGATTTAATTTCATGGTGAGACCTGTCAGTTGTACTATTATTATCGTCACCGGTCCTTTTATCATATGTAATAGATGGATAGATGGATAACAGGGAGACATTACCGGGTGTGTATCCCTAATCAGTGTCCTTAAATCACGCCAGTCAACAAGCGGAGGTGGCTCTCGCCGGCGGCACCGCCGGGCTCCGAGCCCGCGTCTTCTCCCGCAGCTTGCACTTAGCTGCTCCCGCCGGGGCGGGATTCTCTGGGAAATCAATACCTGTGTTTTACTGCCTCTCGTCATCTCCTCGCTGGGGTCTTGCTCTCCGGCATCGCCATGAACTGTTAAATATTTCCCGTGTGAGGAGAACCCCGGTTTGCAAGCACCGGCACAAAGGGCTGGGTGTTGGCAGCTACCTCTGCTGCCAGGGCGCGGGGTCGCAGGCGTGCAGCACTTTGCAGCACCAGGCTTTTGTGGCTGGGCTTCCAGTCTTTTTTTTTCCAGTTTTTGTGGCTGTGCTTCGCAGTCAGGACAGAAAAGCAGGCACACTTATCTGTCATTCAGCTGGGCCCTTCCTGTGGGCGACTGGCTTTTTGTCTTGGTGTCGCTTCTGTGACACCAGAACCTTTTATTTTCCACTACCTTTGTTTTGGATAAATCCTGTTACTTCGATAAAGAACCCCTATTTGTGGCTGTTAACTCATATGAGGGATGCTAATAGGAGTTTTCTTATCTGGTTATTTTCACATGAGAAAAACTAATACAGTGTCTTATGGATAAACAGGAGATGTTTGGGGGCATATCTGAACTGGGCGCCTCACCTTCATCTGAAAAGGTTTAATGTCCAGCCAAAAAGAATTTTAATCATGAACGAAAGTTATAAAATTCCGGCCCTGTTAAATTCAGTAGGAATTTTGCTACTGACTTCGATGGGGTCAGGATTTCACTGATACTACGTGCAAAAGTGCCTAAGGGAAGGAAATGTGGAAGTAGTCAGAGAGCCCTTTTCTTGGTCATCCTTTCTGATACCGTAGGTAAGAGATTGGGCGTTTGTTGAAAATACTCCAGCAGGAGCGACCTTTTGTGAGGGAGCATCGTGTTTCTAAGGGCACTGTTTCAAATACTGTCTGGGGCCGGGGTTTGTGCAGGTAGCGCCGCTGCCTTCCGTCGGGGGAGACAGGCGAGTGGTGCCACTTGTGCTGGGCTGAGTGGCTGCAGTATTTCATGCAGTGTGATTAATTAAATTATTCCAGATTTAACCTACTCGGGGCTTTGCTTTTAAAATGGATGAACGGGAGCGAGGAAAAAAAAAAAAAGCCCAGATGCTGAAGAGAGAGATTGCGTTTCTCCCTACCACGTCCTTAGGAAAGTCTTGCCTTTTATTCTAAGCCTGATGCCTTCAATGAAATATCCAAGAAGATTGATTAGAAGCCATGCATAATGATAGCATGGAAATAAGAGACGTGTGGGGTTTAGATTGTGAAACAATGGAACTAAAATAAAATATTAAAATGATTATGTACTCGGTGAGATCTTGTTTTAAGGTTTAGATAAAAATCCACAATTTGTAGTTCTGGCAGCAGGCTACATTATTCTTTTTTTTTTTTTTAATCAATCTGGAAATTTATATATTTATTTCTTTACTGGTACCTAATGGAGATGTTGCAACAGCACTTAGAGCTGAAGCAAGCACTCGAGCTGTGTTGTCTGCTTCAAACTGAGGAAGGTGCCATTACCGAGAATTTTCTCCACCATCCTTAATTAGCCAGAAGCGCCGTTTGTAACGCAGTCCTCGTCCTCTCCTTCCCTCTGCAGCTGAATCTGGTATCAAGCGTCACGCTTTCCAAGACGGCGTCCGAGGCTTCTCCACAGAGCTTACCTCATACTCCCACCACCCCGACTGCACCCATCACTCCCGTCACGCAGGGACCGTCGGTCATCACTACCACGAGCATGCACAACGTCGGACCCATCCGGAGGCGGTACTCGGATAAATACAACGTCCCCATTTCTTCAGGTAAAGGGGTACCGGTGGCACAGGCCCTTCTGGCCCACGTGGCTTTCTGTCGCCTGCAGCCCGGCATTGGCAGGCTGTGATGATAACAGGACAACTGCTCTTATTTAGCAGATATTGCCCAGAACCAAGAATTTTATAAGAACGCCGAAGTTAGACCACCATTCACGTATGCATCTTTAATTAGACAGGTAAGCAGAGCCAAACACACGCGTTCGGATTAGAAAAAAAAGTCTCCCTGTATGTGCACATTCTGGATTAAATAGATTTTCAAACCTTTGGTATGTAAGCATGCTCAAATGCTCAAACCTTTACTATAAGGGTTTTTAGAACTGCAATATATAACATAATTGCTTTTGATTAAGTATTACAATACGATGTGATTATTAGGAAATTCATTTCACACAACAGTGAAAATGAGCCTGTTTAAAGATGGCAAGTCAATTATCACAAGCTACAGTAATCTCTGATCCCTAGAATTAATCTGAGCTCTAAATAATTACTGAGCTTTAATCAGCTAGTGAAATGTTTTGCATTTCTCTTTGATTCTGCTTTATGAATGACTAATAAATTAATATTTCTGTAAGGAAACAGAAATAAAAACTCAAAACAATTAGATAATTCCATTTTGAATTTTGCCATTGAACTGTTAAATACAGCCATTAATCTTAGTTTGTATTGTGAAAACCTTCCTTTGGATTTTTGCTCCAAATCTCTTCTCTTTTCCTTGCTTTTCTTCTTTTCCTTCTTGTGTTCGTTCAAGTAAAACTCTGAATGTATTTTGAACTGGTTTGTTCATAACTGATCTTGCAATTGATTTGCTTCACAAGGCCATCCTCGAATCTCCAGAAAAACAGCTAACACTAAATGAAATCTACAACTGGTTCACGCGAATGTTTGCTTACTTCAGACGCAACGCGGCGACGTGGAAGGTAAGCATTATCCCGTGTATGCCTCTTGCCTTTGATATTTGACATGTACAGAATAGACGTTGCTGATGACATAACAAATTGTAACGACATGTGGACATGAAAATTTAGATCGGCAGTTTTGACACACACTAGGTGCCTTATCTGCAGGAAGAATTTGATATTTGGCAGAAAAATTCTTCTGCCTCTGAAAACCACTAATTGAATCCCCATTATTGGCTTTTATGTTCTGTGATTATGCCACGAGTTCCTCTGTGTGGTTGCTGCTAGCAGTGAAACTCAAGCCCTTCAGCTGGAACATATTAAAAAAAGAAAAAAAGAGGTAACGTTATTGTGTCAGTGGAAGATATGCTGTTTGTCTTTTTAGTTATGCAGACTGTAATCACAACTACTTTTTTTTCCCTAGGATCTATAGATAAGTGGATTTCTTTCCTCTGTCAAATGACTCTCAGCTACATATGCAGATCTGTTATAAACTTCCTTTTTTTTTTAGTCACACAGCAGAAGTTTATCGAACATAATATGCAAGAAGCAAGCCCCACCATAAGAAATGTGTTTAACAGAACTAAAACTTGGTATTTGGCACTTCAATTTCCTACTGTAACCATCTCTGATACTGTTAGATAAGAGGTCTGAGGAGCTAATTCTATTTTCTGTTTTGGAGGCCACTCTTTCCCTTCTACATAACATTATAATAGTCACACTGGCTTCTAAAGCTGGTATAATTACTAATGAATGAATCAAATAATAGGATCTTGCGTTGCAGTAAAAATTGCATCCCAGTACTTTGAGCTTCTCTTAATCTAGGCAACTCGTTTATTCTCTTACAACTTCAAATGACCAGGTAGGATGAATATGTCCCATACCTGCTGTTTCATTAGCGCTTTATATTTTTCCTGTCTCAGCCTGCATTTAGGATTAATTCCATCAAAGGATGGAGCTAAAAATGGTCCTTGGAAGTTAGTTTAGTTTTAGTAGCACATTATGCTTTTAATTCAGATCCCAGGGCAATTTTGTACATTTTCAACCATGATCCATAACCTCTTAGATTCAGGAAAGGTCTATGTGATTGCTGCTTTGATTCTTTGACTTCAGTTGGAAAACATGAGCAGTGTTTCACTTTGCAGCCTCCTTACTATCCAGAAAGGAAATTAACTTTCCTTGATTTAAGATCCATTTAGACCTGCCTGTCTTTTGCTGCTGGAGTGGTTCCAGTAGGCCTTTTCAGCAGCTGCAGGTGTGGGTCTAAAGCAAAAATCCTATGTAGTTCCAGCAGCAAAAGGAAGGGAAGTGGAGAAGGAGTGGAAGAAGGCAGCCTTGGCTGTATGTCCTGCGAGGCTAGTTTTAGGAATTAGCTTTGTGCATCACTTAAAATCAAGTCCCAGGAGCCACGTGCAATTACAGTGTGCTTATACAGAGGAGGAGAGAGGCAGAGCTGGCAATCCCTGGGCTTGCAGAAGAGCACAGTGTGTCCCAGCAGGTCCGTTTGCAGACCCCTCATGGACACCTCCACCTAGTCCTGCTCCACTACCTGGGAAGAAAAGCTTCACCTCAAGTTCCAGAATTGGTGTCCACTTTAGTAATGCAGGTTTTGTACTGCTCAGGTTTATGCCAGCCTTCAGGAACAGCAGGGATGGAAATGCAGCTCTGGATTGGCATGATGGGAAGCCCATGGGGCACAGTACAAGCACAAGGGTCTAATTGCAGAATCTGAATAATTTGAATATATATGTGCTGATTTGTGCTCACCTTTAGCTAACATTTAGGGGGCATTTGAGTCAGTGTTCCCCAAATTTAGGGTCAGGGCTTGGTTTGGGCAAGTTTCCTTGAGACTTGTTTCAAAAAAAACAACAGACTAGTGCAGGAATAAAGACTTTTAAAAAATGAACCTCTTCCCCAAAATGCTGTACAGCAGAGCACGAGCAGTTATTAAAATAACAAACCCTTTCATTTTCTATATTCAAGCATGTTCAGGGTAATTTTTCTGCAAAAGTGGCTTGCATACAAATATTTTTAACAAGGTAAATATATAATCTTACAATAATAGCTCCTAATTTTTCTGTTAAGCTGATTGCTAAGGGAGCACTGTGAACTGGTTCTGACAGGTCAGAGGCAATGTCTGTTTGCCTTTCTTTTTTGGAGTAATTTGCTGGCACTGAATTGCAGCCATGAGGCACAGGCTGCAGGTGTGGCTCTGAAACGTGAGGTGTTGTTCGAATAAAACTGTTAGATAGCAAGTATCCAGAGGCAGTGAAAATAAAGCATTTTTTTCTGTGACGAATTCCTTAAATAAGTGATCATATTGAAAACAGAAAGCGAGGGCAGCTCTTTATGGACATGCTGCAAATATCCAACTTGTCTGTCTCAAAATCTTCAGCAAGAGCCTGATCCAGCAGCCCCAGCCCTCAATGTCAAGTTGCATGTTGACTTCAAGAGAGCAAGAACAGACTGGAAAGTATTTCTCCAGCATTAAATACATGTAAAGAACACAAATATTTCTGCTCAGCTGTGTATTTAGAGACTGTTTACAAACTCTGAGGACTCACTTCACTGAACTTTGCTGTATGCGTTTGATCAACCGCTGTATTAACTAGGAGATCAGCTTTCACTGTGGGAAATGGCATTATTATTCTTACATTTTGCTCCAGACTTGACAGCGTTCCCATTTTCACAGGAAACTGCCTGAGTTACCCAGATGTGGGCCGGCAGCCTTGTGTCAGGTTGCACTCGCGCGGACCTCGGCACCCACTGGCGGCTGCTGAGCTGGCTGGTTTTAGCCCGTGAGGCGTGGGGTGTTGGCATGTTCTCCTCCACCTCAGAATCAGGGCTTTTGCCGAAAATTTCAAAACTAGTCAGAACTCAGAGAGGTAGGGGTAAAACAACATTAAAAAAAAAAAGGAGAATAAAGTGAGGGCAGAAAGAAGCAGCCCTGGTGGCCAGGTGGACTTTCAGCTAGATTTGAGCCTCCCCTCACCATGCCGAGAGGAACAGCATATCCAAGGTTGGTTTTTCCACCAGTTCACCAGTGGATCCTTGTGGAAGAGCTGAAGTACATGGAGCATGCCATGGGGCAGGGTCGGGCCCTGTGCCCGCAGGATCAGGCACCTACAGCCAGAGGAGACACATTTGCACCCAAGTATCTGCTGAGAGCAGGCAGAAACCTCCCTTGAAGCAGGGACGGGAGAGTCAGGACTGTGCTAGTGATTGCAGGGACGTGGAGAAGTAGCAAAAGACTCTTTGCCTTTCCCCACAAGCACACACACCACTGCCTCTTAATTTACATGACAAATGCGCTGTGCGTACCCTTTGTTTGCACAGTGATTTAGACATTCATGATTAGAGCTCCCTTTCACCATCCAGACCCGATGTTCATTAAAAAAAAAAAAAAAAGATGATGACGACAGGAGGGAAAAAAATTGTGGTCTCTTGGTTGCCTAGACCCAGGCCATGTGTTTGGCTGGCACTGTGCCTGCTAACGAGTCAACCAGATTGACTAAATCAATGGTGCCAGTGATGATGGATGGAGTTTGTTCGCCTGCATATTTTCAGCAAATGGCTTCTTCTGCTCTCCCTGTTTACCAAGCCCCTTTCAGCTCCATGCACGAACTGGGGTGGCTTGGTAGCGGGCTGTTTGCTGAGAAACCCCATAAAGCGGGCACGGGGCATGGCACCCCACGTGAGGAATAACGAGGCTCTCGGCACTGTTTCAGGGGGAGCAGAGACAGAGAAGCCAGGGCCTGCCGTGCTGCAGCGAGGTGTCTCACCACGGCCGGCTTCGGGCACGGTCCCAGCACGTCGCAGGGGCCGACCGGGCTCGTCTGCCTCGCAGAGCGCACCCGAGCCTCCGACGCCGGCGCCTGGGAGCACCAGGGGCGCGGGTCCCTGGGGGTGATGAGCTGTGGGGATATTATCACTTTGTTTCGGAGAGCCCTCCTCGTGTTTTCACTTGGCAGAGGCTCAGATCAGTCAGTGCAGCAGCCTGCCAGGAACGGGAGCCAACTTCCATATAAGCGCATGCCGCGGAGGCAGGAGCCGGTGCCGTGCCGGCCAGCGGGGTGCTGCTGAGCCCCGGTCCCCGGCGCTGGTGTGGAGGGAGGTTCAGCACCTGATTCGCATTAGCCCGGCTGTGGGAAACCGCGGAAGCACCAGCTCCAGTGCCTCCCTGCTCACTTGAGCCGTCCATGCTTAAATTAAATCCTTTCTGTTCTTCCCAACTGCTTTCTTTTCCAGGAGAGGAAAACTGCTTCTCTTTGCAGAGCGCCTATATTTGTTTTGAAAATGTCAATGCAATGTTCCTCTTGGGTTGTGTATGAAATGTGCCGTGTTATACAACATGCATGTTTAAAATGATGGCTGTTCTCATTCGCGTTGTGGATAAATGATAACAATAACGTGATTTTCTAACCTTGGGTTTAAACTTTTGTATTTATTTTATCTTTGCAAAATAAGATGTAAAGAGCTGGGTGTGGGGAGGGGAAGGGGGTTAACATTGCAAAATGAGGACTGTCAAGCTGACTGTGCTGCTGTTCTTGGACAATGATGAGCATTTTCTCATAGAAAGTTTTTGAATGTTTTCTCTTTTATACTTGCTGCAGAATGCAGTGCGTCATAATCTTAGTCTTCACAAGTGTTTTGTGCGAGTAGAAAACGTTAAAGGGGCAGTATGGACAGTGGATGAACTAGAGTTCCAAAAACGAAGGCCACAAAAGATCAGTGGGTATGTCCACCATGTTTGAACTTCTTAGCCTAGCTTGGATCATGCTTACAGTTTAACGTAGAGGCTTTTGGCTGCTAGCTGGTGTTAGACCAACCACAGGTGGTTTCGCATTGTTTCAGTTAAGGGAAACCAAGACAAACATCTCATCACTACTGTTTGTATGCCCACCAGTACCCTGACCCTGCTTGCTTGGTGTTTGTTGCATCACATGCTAGTAGCTTGTAGGTGGCAATGCATATTAACCCTCACAAACCATTTGCTTATGCTTATTGCATTTTATTTTCTTTTTCCTTTTCCCTGTATTTGATGTCTGTTCTGTCCCCGATCCCGTGTCCCTTTGTTTCCACTTCATCTCCTTTGCTGCTGCTCTTGTCCCAGGGTGCCATTCGCACCAACCTCTCACTGCATAAGTGCTTTATCAGAGTAGAGGATGAGTTTGGGTCCTTTTGGACTGTTGATGATGAAGAGTTTAAACGTGGCCGTCATATTCAACGAGGCCGTCCTCGAAAATACTGCCCTGATGAAAACTTTGGCGAGCTTGTTGCACAGTAAGAGCTTTTACTTGCTTTAATTTTTTTTTCTGCTGTTGCTTTGCTTTGCATGATTTACCCATCTCATGTAGACTTGCATTTCACGAAATAGTAACATCACCTTTGCTGCTAAAGAAACTAAAGTTTTGGTTGTTATATGTGTATTTTGTGTGTCCTACTCTGATAATCCAAATGCCTATAATAATAACTCTACTGTGACATGTTTGTTAGAGCATTTGTTTATAGTGCAATGTAGGCTAAAATAGTTATCCACGCTAGTGCAGAAAAGCTGCTGTAGATCTGTCAGGAAGACATATATGCAAGGAAAGGCTTCAGAGAAGTTTTAATTCTGATATATTCCTTTGCTTTCAATAGTATGCCTTGGTTTGCAACTCTTAATCAGAAATATGGTTAGATGCTTATGAGACAGAAACACTGAATTAATTTAAAAAAAAATAATTAATGAAAGTGCAGTGAGACCAGCTGTAAAGATTATAAACAACAGGGCATCCTGTGTCTACAACGACCACGCACAAATATTCCTGTGGTTCCCAAAGCAATTTTCTTTGACCTTTTCTCGAAGGCCATCTCTCCAGGACACCTGATCCTTGCCGGTCCCTGTGGGACAGGCTCAGTTAAGACTCTTCACACCATGATTTATTCCCACATGAAAAAAAAAAAAAGCTCATTTAGTTTGTACTTGATGATTTTTCTTTTC
Organism: Anser anser; assembly: GCF_964211835.1. Taxonomy (NCBI): domain Eukaryota; kingdom Metazoa; phylum Chordata; class Aves; order Anseriformes; family Anatidae; genus Anser; species Anser anser. The sequence continues at coordinate 19,350,602 of NC_139733.1, read as the reverse complement.
CTCCAGTGGGGAGTTTTTTATCGATGCCCAATAAAGAGAGAGTGGATGAGCTTTGCATATATTTTCCTCAAATCTGTCCCCGTATGTAAACTTTAAGATGTAAACTAATGGGTGATGGCATGGGCAGTCCCCAGTCAGGGCCACCTGCCCTTTCCCTGGTAGGAAGTAACATGGCTCAAGACCTCTCTCGTGGTCCTGCTGCTCAGTTGCGAGCGATTCTGCTGCCAGCAGCTTCGAGAACAATTTGCCTTATGCAGTATTTAAAATATCCCGTGATGCTTTTGATCATAGCCTCCTTACGATGGACCTTTACATGGTAACTGGCTCCTAGACACGACGAATATTGGAAAATTTCTCCTGAACACAGCTAAAATGAGCAGAGATGCCAAGATGTGCTACTAACGCAGGGTAGTAGAACACATGGCGAGGTAACGTCGAGAGATAATGATATTTCTTACTAAGTAAAGACAAATATGAAAACCATAGGAAAAAAAACTCAGATTTAAAGAAAAAGAGAATCAAAAGAGAATTTGTGTGGAAAACAATCTGAGCTCTAGTTTTCTGGTGTGGGAGGAAGCATTACATGCTTGAAACGCTCGTGCAGGGGTTGGTTGCATTTAACTCTCTTTTTTATGTTTTTCTTATGCAGTAACCCTTCTCTTATTAAAAACATACAGACCAGCCACACCTACTGCACACCTCTCAATGCTGCTTTACAGGTAAGATTAATAACTGTAGCAAATATGCAACAGAGGCGTGTGTCTTCCCCACTCATTTCAAAATATATTAGCCTTGCTCTAATTAGATATTAAATTTTAATTCCGTTAAACTTTTTTCTTAAGTGCATAAAGCATCATAGTCCCTGGAGGCAAACACATATCAGGCTGCTTCAGCATTAGCTAGATGCTTAGCATTTTGAATATTGTGGCAAAAAAATTAAAAGTTCACTTATTAATATTTATCAGCAGTATCATAATTTCCATCCTCTTATTTCAGAATTTCACTTGAGGCAAAAATACCACAAGTGTAATTACTCTAGCACAGCTATTAATGTGCTGAATGATAGGATACTGCGCCACGTGACCTTCTATTGTTCATGGTTTTAAAGAGAAAGCAGATCATTTTTCCCCCTTTTCTTTTAAGGGCTATTTTTGCATATCTTCCCATTGTTGTTGAAAAACAAACGTCGCAATTCCTATGGAAAAAAATGGGAATTTTTATTGGTTTAGCCTACTGTAACTGTAAGACAAAAATTCTGTTTTTCACAACACAGAAATACACAAAGTGTTGGTGCACAATTAATAACTTGCAGGGTAGAAGTGTGTGCTTCTCCAGACGTTTTTCATGTGCTGTACATCAGGTTCACATTTTTTTCCATCCCTACAAATTCCTGAGTCTATCTCAAAAACATCGGGTGAAGTCAGCATTCACTAAACGAACCAAAGATGCAAATGCATTACCGTGCCCTGGATTTGCAGGGTGGTTTTTGTTTGTGGGTGTTTGTGCTTGGGTCCAAGCCTCTTCCCTACAGTGCAAATTCAGGCAGAAGCAGCACCTCAAGTGGTTGCACCCCGGTCATTTGTTGAGGGTTGCTTCTCCAGCCGTTCACCGATGGCCGTGAATGTTTGCTGGGCAACCACATTTTGTGGAAGGTTTACCAGACTTCTCACTTCTCAGCCAAGAAGCAGATTATTAGGAGAAAAGTGATGTTCTGCATTTCTCCTAATTATTTGAGTTTATGCAGTAACTTCTGAAAAGCAAATGAAAGCATGTTTAAATGAAGCAACTGTAAATACCATTCATTAGTAACTTATTTTCCCTTGAGTCTTGTGAAGTGTGATTTTTAAAGACTGCTTTGTCTCTTGAATAGTATTAAGATTACAAGCACATTTTACATTCATGAGGCTGAAAGGCAAAAATGAAATGATCCTGCATTTCTTCACATTGTTAACTATGTGACTAATTTCAATTAATATGCTTATCATACGGAACTGTTCGTGTTTTATTTCTGAAACACGTGTCGTTGTCGTCATCTCCATCCGTTCTTGCCTTCTGTGATAACCTCCAAACCGCTTCCCTTCCCCACTTTCCCTGGAAGTGGCACGTGCCCGCGGCCTCACGTAGCACTGGAGGAACTCACTTCTTGGAGGGAAGAGCCTGGGCCAGATTTGCTACCGCTTATGTGCCCCCTGTAATAAAGTGGGATGATAAATAATGCTCTTTATTGCACTGAGACAGGTCCTCCTTTGGGTTTAAAATAAACCAAGCAGGTTCCTGTCCCTTTGGTTAGATTTGGAGGCCAGATTTCCACGTGGTGCTCATGGTGCAGGGCAGCTTGGGCGAAGCTGTTTAGCGTGGGCAGCACAAGGCAGCGCTGGCACGCTGACCTCCCTCGTGCAGTCAGCTTCCCCATATGCTTTTTCTTTTCCCCGTGCCTCCCCTCTTCTTCTCCCAGACCCCTCCGATGCCTCCTCCATCTGTTTTCCCTCGTGGCCAGGGAGCAGCAGCTCCCTCCCTGCTGTGTGAGGGGAAGGTAGGGGCACTCCAGCTCTCACCAGCACTGTCTTTTCCCAGCGGGTCGCCGGGGGCTTTCGTGCTCCCAACCCCCTCCCACCACCACCACCACTATTATTATCCTCATAGCAGCTACTCCTCGTGTCCCACCTCTCCCCCAAGAAATTGCTTTACTGCAATTACAAGTTATCACTATGGGTGAAGAACTTGAGTCATTATTTGCCAAGTGCAGGAAATGTGAACCATTCTTTGCATCCCCTAATCACAATGAGTTTGCCGGTTGTTGAATCAAGAAGATAAAAATAATCCTCCCCGTTAGAATAGCTTTTGTAATCATGTGTGACACATAGGGCTGCACATGGAGAGGTCAACGTAAGGAAGAATAAAAGGGGCCATGCTCCTGAAGATGCTGCCGGCAGGGCTGGCCGTCCCACCCACCCCCCCCAGCCCTGGTCTCTGGCTCCGCTTGCCTGGGAACAGCTCTGCTGGCTCAGATGGCAACGAGCAAGGAGTTTTGTCCCACGAATTAGGAGCGGACGAGAGCATTCGGTGGGGAGCGCGTTTGCCTGAATTCCCCTCCCATGGGCAGGTTGCATCATGCAGCCCCAGAGTCAGATGGAGTTTTTGGCTCCGCAGCCGGCTGACCTCCCCCCAGCGCAGGTCGAGCGCTGCCGAGCCAGCATCTGGGGCTCTCCGGCGCTGACGCGGCTCGGAAAGCTGCGGATGATGTCAGCTGGATCCGGCTCAGATGGGTGAAATGGTTAAATGTCCTCGGAGTCCCTCGGCGCTACGGCCCTGTAAAGCCCGACCTCCCTCCCCGCGCACCAGTCCCCGCCAAGCGCCGGGCTCCTCGGAGGCTCGGGGCTTCTGCGCTCCCACCTCGCCAGGCACGGGACCGTGCCGTCAACATGAGCTAATCCTGACATACAGTAAATATTAGCAGGCAGAGCGGTGGGAATCAGAAGGGAAATATTTAGCACTTCATTCTCTTTGTACAAAGATTTCCATTTAGAAAGTTAACTGCGGTGTGCCTCTGCGTGGTGGATCTTCAGAACAATGGCAAATCTCAATAAAATGGTCAGATCTCTTAGAGCTCTGAGAAGAGCTGAGTTGCTGATGCTTAAAAAGTGACGGGGGGAGGATTTGTTAGAATTCGTCAGATTTTCGGTTTCTAGTGACAGGGCAGGGCTGTGAATTTCACATGGAGTGGCTCAGCTCTCAGGTGTGTCACTGCAGCTCTGAGAAATCCAGCGTGCACTAACCGCACTCGTGTCATGAGAAAAACAAAGCTCAATAACGTTGTCATCCCGCTGTGTGCCTGTTCGCTCTGCTAGGAGGGAGTTATCAGCCGAGCGAGTAATTTTTTTCTCATTAACCTTTCGTTAAAAACAAAACCAAAAACCAAGCCTAAGCCACAAAAAAAAACCCAAAGCCCCAAACACAATTTTGCAAAACGAGAATAGGAAAGGCACGTTTTATTTTTTCCAGGAGGTGTAATTCCAAATAGGGAATGGAAAGCTCCATTTTTGCTCGCAAGCCAGTACAGCTATGAATGCATAAACCCAGATGTAAATTACGCTAAATTTCCCTTGGTGGAATCAGTGTAATACCTATCAGAAAGCACAATATTTAAAAAAAAGCAGCAATTGCAAATAATGTAAATGTGGAGAATGTTTTGGAATAAATGAGCGTGTTGTGCAATGTATAAAAACGTTAGTCATGGCTCTTCATATGTTTGTTTGTGTCCTTGGCAGGCTTCAATGGCTGAGAACAGTATACCTCTATACACTACTGCTTCCATGGGAAATCCCACTCTGGGCAATTTAGCCAACGCGATGAGGGAAGAGCTTAATGGTGCAATGGAGCATACGAACAGTAATGGGAGTGACAGTAGTCCAGGACGTTCCCCTATGCAAGCAATGTAAGTATGGCAGAGATGTGTGCGCTCATCTGGGTGTTCTTAGTCTGCTGGACTGTGGCTTCGGAGTCTCCGCACTTTGTTTCTGAGGTTCTTGGAGTGAGCAGCACAAGCAGAGACCTCCATTTGGGGACCCGCTTAGGCTGACGAGGACATAAAAGGGCCTCTTACCACCTTTTTCACATAAAGGAATCAGCTCGGTCCAGTCTGACTGGCACACAGAGCTGTAAAATTTTTAACTCATTTGCAATTCTCTTCTTTAAACCTTGGACTGTAGGGTTGCGAAACTCTAAGGGAACTGTGTTTTTTGTAGAAAAAAATGGTCTTTCTCTCCTCTTTGGACCAAGCGACAAGCGCGCCCGGTGGGGCAGAGCTGGGAAATGGGCGGCTTTGGCGGGTTTGAAAAAACACTCGATGCACAGCGGCCTTGCTAAGCATTAATGATGGCACACGTGAAGGTCTGCATGATTTATAGATTGCTCTTAAAATATCAAAAAGAAAATTAATAGGAGCATTATAGCAACAGACGGCAGTATAATGAGTGCATATATAACCACATGAAGTAATGGGGGATTGCTGTCCCTGCTCAACATGAATGGCACCAGGGCAGCCAGCTCGCAGAGGAAAGGGTAAGGCAGGAAGGGTGTGATGCCCCTATGGGTGTGTTCAGTATTTATGGGGTGACGGAGCGAGTTTGCAAAGCTGTAAATTCCCCCCTCCCCTCAAATTGCACACTGGATAATTGGCAGCTGGCGAGGAAGCCGGAGTTTATAAGTCTTGTAGTTCTCAAATTTTAAAAACTATCCGGAGCGGTCGACTACCTGTGCAAGTGAACGCGTGTGAGAGCAGCGCTGCCATGCTGCTGGTGTTATTAGCACGGCTGTAAAATTACTGGCTGACTTGCCACGGCTCACATTACGCATTAAAAAGAGAACTAATTTGTAGTCTTTCACTTCAAAGTAATTTGAATAAGGGATTTACAAAAGTAAGTCTAAATCAAAAAGTAGAAAAACATTAACCTAATACCACTGTAGTAATTAGTTGTGAAACTAATTAGCATTTAATGGCAAAAAAGTTTCCCACCTGCATAATGTGTTGTCAGAGGGGAGGGGGCACGAAGGAATCTGAAGCTCTGGATACTTTGATATCGCAGCATTTTAAATCAGCGCACAATGTGCTTTGAAAAAAAATCTTTAAAGATGGCAACATTCATTTTTAATTAATAATTAATTTAAACATTGTCTTTTACCATTTACTTCAAAACATTCAAATAATGTGTTTAGCTTTTCCAGTGGTTGTTTGTGCAGTATTAATTATCTCTCCCAAAGTAGCATTACATGACACACTTTCCATCTATCACAAACGGATTCATCTTGAGGCAGTTTCAGTCACAATTTGTTATCCTCTGCCCGTGACCACGCAGGGCTGGAGTGAAGGAGGAGTGGAGGGACGTGGGTTTTCTCCAGAAATGAGACTTCTCCCAAGGGTTTCTCCTGGCCTAACAGACGGGGACGAACGTTTATGATGTTGCGTTAATCCAAGTAATTATTTTTTACAAGTTCAAGGCTAGTGTAGTTCGTCCACTTCTCGTTTCACCTAAGGTTTCACTGTCTTTGAAGAGACTGTGAGGGGAGAAAAATAACTGAGTTGAAACAGGTTAGGACATCTTCCAGAATTGTGCACAGTCGTGGCCTTCGTTGCACTTAATAATCTTCTCTTAGCACATTGATACCAAGTTGAGGGGCACAGAACAAATACTGGAGAGAGAGAAGGACAGGGGGAGGGATGCTTCATTTTCATTATTCACCAGAAAATCCAATTTTCTGTTGTAATATGGAAATGATTGTTTCCTGAGTGTTTTCATTTTCTCAGAATTGATAATATATGTGTTCTCCGCTGAACATTTCTTTTTGCTTAAGTAAAATGTGGCTAGGTGATGTTCCAATACCAGCCTCTGAGCTTCCCCCTTAAAATGGTGTTTCTAAGTAGTTTGAAGGGATCTAAAGCCAGAACACCATTCAGACGTCACAGGGTTTGCCCTGTTTAGTAAATAAAATCACTAGTCAAGAGCAGTTTTGCAGACACTGTGCAACCTCTGATTTTTAGTGAGCAGGCCTCGTTACTGACATTTTCAATTTTTTTCTCAGAACAGATTTCCTTGTCATAATGCAAATTATTTTTAAACAATTTCAGTACATTAAAATAAATCAAGCTTTAAACTTTATTGTAAGGTTTAGAAGACCTTGTTAACATGACAGCTAGGAAGTCTAACACTTTAGCTGAAGTCTTATTACCGCTCATTCGTTTCCTTTTTATGACACATTGAACCTCGGCTAGGGTTTTTTTTTTTTTGTTGTTTTTTTTTCCTCTCCCTCCTTTTGAAACACTAGAAAGTAGTCGCATAATTACAGCTTGGGGACATAACACTTTCATCCTGATATGCTCCAAAGGTAGCCACAAAGCAAACTACTCCATGCTGTGTGCACCACCAGAACTCAGTGGCTTTAAACAACAGTCAGCTTTATTAAAAACTCCTCTGTTCCCAGAGTGGACAAACAAAAGAATTACTCAGATGTGAAAAGAAGGGGAATCTGTGTTCAGCAAGGTTATTTATTGTTAACCCCTTCTGGAGTCTTAGGCATCTACTTAAAAGGAATGGGCTGAAATTCTGCTACTACAAAAAAGAAATAGGAAACCCTTTTTTTTTCTTTCTTTCTTTTTCCCTCTCGTTTCTTTTTTTCGCCTACACCAGCATTTACCTTTTCTGTAGTTCAGATACGATGGGTTTTCCTCCCCTGCTTGGGAGATGGAAAACAGAGATTCAGACTCACTTGAGAGATAGAAAAGTCTCCCTTTGCCTTTGAGCTTATTTAAACCGAATGTTGCCAGTTGCTCTGAAATGTTTGAGCAAAATCACTAATTCAGTACGGTTTCCTCCTCACGTGCCGCTTTGTGGTTATGACTGACAGAGTATGCAAGGAGATGAATTATTTTTGTTTTCCATGCAAATCCCTCCCTGGGGGGTTGCGTTACCCAGATATAACCCTCCTAATTTGGGGGATGGAGTTTTTGCCAAGCTCGCTGTCTGATGCCTGTCCAACACGTGAGCTCTGGGAAGAGGGCGGTGTGGCCGTGCCTCCCCGTGCCTTTGTGGCCCTCCCTGGCAATGTCTCGCTCAGGGCTGAGCAGCGTGAGTTAATGCTTGCTTTGCTTTTCACTCCTTAAGTTTTGCTTCAACTTCTGGGAACCGAACCAAACCTCAAAGAGAAACTCACTTAAAACCACCTGGTTTCACCTGCTTTCATAACAAAACCATAAGGTGGTCAGGGTTTGCTTTGGAAAGGTTCAGAGCCCTTTGAAGGAGCTTTCACAGAATTTCGGGTTGTTGTGTGCACAGTGGGTACCTCCCTTATCTGCTGGCACCCGTTCATTTCTGCCCACGAAGCAGTGCAAGGATGTGGTGGGAGACTGCGACGTGGTCCCCGCATGAAGAAATTCCCTTCCACATGCCGATGCCACCTCTGTGTTGCGTGAAGCACATTCTCCTCTTACCTTTGAAAATGTTCCATCTGCATTTCCAAAAATAATAATTAAAAAGCAAAAATAAGCCTGGCAGCAACATCAAAACCAAAAAGGCAACAAGCAAGGCTTCTGAATTAGAACGGCAGGAAAAAAGGATCCCAGACATAAAGGCTGCATAGCACACTCTTAACCGGTCTGTGTGTGTAGTCGCTCTTTGCCCCCTTTTCTTCTGTTTTTCATTTCACGTTTTCTCCCAAGTGAGGGCCCCACAGCCTATTCATAATGTAAGTTTTTCTAGTTGCAACTAATCAGCATGGTTTCATGTTCGCTCGGGCCACGAGCCGCCAAGACACTCAGCACATGCCCACCGGCGTGCTGGCTTCATCCAGCGGGCCGTTTCATGCACTGAAGAGGTTGGTTAGTTCTGAACCCCTGATATTTGAATCTTGTCCTCCTTTTATTTTTTTTCCCCTTTTTTTGATAACTGTGTCAAAATGGCGTGAGCTCCACCTCCATCCTCGTGGCAGCTGGGGTTTGCCAAGGCCCCACACGGAGCAGTGTGGGGCAGGGGAGGGATATTTCCTGTTGGCACTGGTCCTCCCAGTTCATCAGCATGTCCCTCCCCAGGGACAGGGGATAGGGGTGTTGGTTTTAGGGATGCTTCTTCTGCCTTTAATGATGTGCAGCTAAAATAATTCAATGTGCAGAGGAACCTCTTTGATCCAGACGTGTTTTGATAGGACTCGTATTTGTAAATTTAAAAGGAAAAGGTGTGTGTGTGCGCGGATACTGCTCGGCAGTAGCATCACTTCTCCCCACCGTTCCTTGGTTGGACAGGCAGGAAGGTGCAGATAATGCCTAAGTATTGATCTAGCACTTCACAACTCAAGAAGCTGAAATATGCAGGGACTTGAAAGGCATTTGCAGCTCACATTAGAGATGTGTGTAGTCAGCAACTTAGGTGCTTCCCAAACTGAGCCAGGTTCAGGCTGAAATGAATAAACAGGGGGCAATGCGGCTTTGTACACGGTACCAGCGTACGGCTGGTTCACCTTGATATCTTGTAACAGGCAGGGCTACCTTTTCCCTGTTCAGTGATTTATTCTTGCTGCCTGTCAGTGCAACAGAGTACACAAAGTATTGTTGTTCCTCTCTACGCAACACGTAAAATAAAATACAACTATTTTAAATCATTCATTTCAAAGCAAAGCTGCGCAAGGAGAGAAAAAGTTCTTACAAGGAATGCTTGCACTTCGGATTACGTTTTCAAGTAGCCTACGTGAAGGGGTTAAATCAGCTCACATGGAGAAAAAACAAGACTCTAGGAGGTACATATCTACTCAATGAGAGACAGAGTGGGACTTGAACTCATTAACACTTTATTTTAAGGGATTGCCTACAACATCAATTATTTAGGAAGCAAACAGGGTCTCCATTGCTGTGTCGCATTATTAATACTTGGTAATGTCAATAAAATTCTACTTTCCTATAAAGTCCCACCAACAAGACACTATTGACTCACATGGCTATTTTACATTTCAAAAGCTGCCGAACAAAAAAAGAAAAGGTAATTTGTATTTGTATAGGATTTGTTGTAAATATGATTTACGAACAACATTTTTCAATTGTTATCATACCCGTTTTGAATGACCAAGCCCCGTTCCCCTGCGGGTTATTCATGTGCTATGCCATAATGAGAAATTTGGCAGATCTCATCTCTTTAGTACATCCTTGTGCCCACCATGAGCTGGGGATCATGTTCTGCCTTGTTTACAGCTGACAGCGTTATTATTCTCGTTAGGACTGTGCTTTCTTATCATATTGTTGTGTTGAGCGAGCCTTTTCCTCTCTGTTTGTGTTTCCTGGCAGGGCTTTTCTTCCCTTATTGACAGTTTGTAAAAATATGCATTAATTTGGAGTTTAAAGCATGTATCATGGTGTCTCTTTGCTGTGTTTGCTTGAAGTTGATTAATGATAGAACCTCACTTGGGGTCGTCCTCTGGAGAGTTGTCTCACAGGTTCTGCATGTTAACGAGAGACGCCGCACACACAGCGCGCGGTGATTAGCCCAGCCTCCGCCGGCTCGGCGGGCTGACAAACCGCCGCTTTGCTTTTCGGCTGCTTATTCCGCTTATTTATCCAAAGATTGTATTAATCAACTTAATATGTCAGCTGAGAGCGTTTTCTCTCAATCCTGAGGCGGAAGCCCCATCGAGGTGCTCCTCCCAGAATCTTTTCCCAGGGAAGCCGGGCGGTTGAGCGCTGCCTCCCCGGCGAAGGCTTCGCGTGGCTCCGGTGCCTGGTGCCCACGTTGCGGGGCTGCTCCTTGGTGCCCGGAGCTCCGGCACCTGGCATGCCACCTCCCGACGCCCAAACCGCCCCACGGTTCTCCCCAAACTGCCTGAGCTGTCAAAACCATTTCTTAACGAGCAACTTGCTGATTGACCGTGTCTTCATTTTCGCAGGCACCCCGTGCATGTCAAAGAAGAACCGCTAGATCCAGATGAAAATGAAGGCCCGCTATCCTTAGTGACAACAGCCAACCACAGTCCAGATTTTGATCACGACAGAGATTATGAAGATGAACCTGTAAATGAGGACATAGAATGAGTATGTCTGACATCATTATCCTGAGAATGAAGATTGGAAGAACACGTCAAACTTAGCTGTGAAATCTCTCCATTATTGTACAGTCTGGAGGATTCTCAGTCCACTTTGACAACTATGAAATATGTTAACTCTTAGTGCCATCAAGTATCCCATTTGGGAGTATTTTTGATTTTTCTACTTTTTGTTGAAAAAAGGAATTTGTACTCTGTGCATTGGATGGACTTGTTTGGTACTTGGGATTTTCCTCTCTTACAGTCAACATCAGTGTTGTAAATTTGCTAAACTGATTCACTTACATTTAGCAGCCAACTGTGGACTGCAGGTCCTGCCAATTTTGGACACTTGAGGACATCAAACTGAGCATGTACACCTGAACTGCAGATCAAGTCTTTGCCCAGATTTTAAGGATTCCAATGGACAACATATTTGCACAGTACTGCATGTTGATTATCACTGCCTTTACTCCATTTGTGTTGTTTTTTTGGTTTTTTTTTTTTTTTTTGCTTCCATTTGGGATGGGGAAGGCCTGTGTGTGCACGTGTGTGGATATGTGCGTGTGTGTGTGTGTGTGAGCGTGTATATCGGGGAGGGGTTAAAAGAAAAAATTATCCCAAACTTTTTAATGTATTGCTTTTATTCCCCCGCCCCACTTCTCCTCTACCATTTTAAGTTCTGACCTCAGGCCTCATCTGGGCCCAGGGCCTCTCGGAGGCTTCAACGTTTTCTGTACTTTGTGATGAATGTTAATAGGTGTTTTTATTATACGAAGCTGAATGTCATTGAATTGTTTGTAGTTTTTTCTGTCATTCATTCCAGTTTCCTTCAGATGCCACCATGTTTTCTTTAGCTATGGAAAACATTCCATTTCGGTGTCTCTTTTTTTGTTGTTTTTTGAAAAGGTCCCAAATGCTGCACTATACATGTGGAAGGGTTGTCCAACGGAGAGAGAGAAACGAAGTACTGCAAGAATGAGAATGAATGACAGATGAACATAGAAACACTGTAGGAAGCAACACAGATTCATTCCACAAAGCAGTATTTTTTTTGGGTTTGGTTTTTTGATTTTTTTTTTTGGCAGCAATGGTGAATATTAGCAAATGCCACAAAATTGAACAGCACAAAGAAAAACGTATGCAGCACCAACAGAATTCACTTATATTAGAGAATGAATAGTACAGTGGCAGGTTCTCGGTTGTTTAACGTGAGTTTTAATGGGTCAACAAATCTTTCTGGAATATCTAAGATTACCGAGATGGGCACCTATACATTTATTATTACTTTTTTTTTTTCTTTTTGCATTTGCATTTGCAAATAGTGGTTGGAAAGATGACTTCATTAAATTGTTATTGTACGTGGTGATGTTTCACGGTTAAACATCAGTTCAGGATTGCTTGGTGGCATTAATCTGTTTGAATACAAATTAGATTTCAGATTGAACTTGTTATGGGAGTTAATAAGGACAGAGACCCACTAATGCTAAAGTGTTAATTTCAGCTGTGCAAATCCAGTACTGCAGTTAAGATTGTTATGCAATATTACACCAGCCAGTATCAAAACCGCACCGTAGGAAACGGGAAATAATAGGAGAGAATTCGGGGCTTGTTAGGCAAAACTGGCAATGCTCTTCAAAGCAAACATGACATACAAAATTTGTTGCTATAGGTCAGTAAACCTTGGTCACCAAACACCTAAATATTTTCATTCTGCAACCACTTTTCCGTCACTCATTTATTTATGTAGGACTGTAGCTTTTTTATTATTTCAAAAAGCCTTTCAGAGCTTAATTTATATTCTTCTTTGTACCTTTTTTTTTTCCTAAAATTACCAAAGATATTACACAAAGGTAAATTATGTTCTCTGTTATATGCTTTATCTTGTGAAGCCAAATATCCTCTTATTGTTGATCAAAGGAGGTTGAAGAATTTAGAGGGAAATGACAAGATGTGGGCTATTGCTAACCTGAGAGGGAAACTGCTCCTTTATTCTAGAAAATTTAGAAGGCCAAGTAGATGTCTGAACCAAAGTTGTTACTTTTTATTTGTAGCTCTTTACAGTGACCAAAATGAAATTCTGTAAAGAGGAATCAGGAGAGCTTTTGAGGCTAAAACTAGGAAACAGTGTTACTAGGGGAGCTAGAGATGGAAGCTGAGAAAGCAAAGACGCAGCTATTTTGCAGAAAATTAGGGTATCAGATAAAGGAGACAGTTTAATAAGACACAGAAGAGAACAGAAAGGCTCCCGCAACGTAACTGGACCACACAATAGTATTTCTAGAATTAAAAGAAAAAAAAATGGTCTTTGGTTCTACAGATTGTGTGCCACTTCTGTTTTGGGATTGTGCTAGAATGACTGCTTTAATTTTGTTTGATCTTGGCAAATTCGCTCAGTTTTGTTTAGTTTTTGGTCAGCATTTTTCATAAGGAAATAACACTCCTGTCCACTCATAAGCTTTGGTACAAGAAATTTTATTGGCAGTTACTTTTATAAAATTCAACTCTGCATTCTGTTTCAAAACAAAAAAAAAAAAAGAAGAGAAAAGAAAAAAAAGGGCAGTCTGTGGTCATTTGAAACATTTTTTTTTTTTAAATTATATCCAGGCAGCTTCGTGACGTGCCGGCGGTAGCCAGATGGGGATCATGAGAATTGAGCCCTGTACTTCTAAACTGAGTGGTTTGCTGGTTAGTTCGGTATTCAGAAGGGGGATAAAAATCTGGTAGATTAGTTCATTCTCAGCATGTGTAGCTAGACATGAGTAAAGATAACAGCATGAGAAACTGTTAGTACGCATACCTCAGTCCAAACTGTTAGGGAATGAGTAAATAAAAAATACATTTCACTCAGTTGCACTTAGTTGTATGTCTTGCATGCTTAGTCTAAAGACTGTAGCAAAAATAAAAAAAATAAAAAAAGAGAAAAAGAAATAAAAAATTAGATTTTAACATATCTGGCAGGTGTCGCAGCCTTGCAGAAGAACCAACTGAAAATCTCAGGCTTTACATCAAGCAAACTTCACTATGATTTTTACAATTCTGATTCTGTATCCCTTTGGATATACGGTTGCTTCTTTAGGGAGGGGTTTATTATGTTGTACATATATATCCCACTGTGTCTGTGTGAGCCTTTGTCTTTTGGGGGGAGGGTGGGGAGGGAGGAAAAGGTGGAAAGGTCCTTTTTTTAGATATCATTCCTCAAAAGGAATAAATGCAGACCTGTTTGTCAAAACACCTTTTGCTTTTTGTGCAACTGCTTTATATTAACTATACTAAAAAAATAGCTTTGAAAAAAAAACTACTGTATGTAATGGAATTGCAGAATACGCTGCACATGTATTTTATTTAGTTATCCTTGCTTTAAGAATATTGGATGACATTTGCTGACATGTGGGAGAAAATCCCTGACTTTTTTTTCAGCTTTTAAATTGTAACATAGTTGACAGATTTTTTTTTTCTCCTGTTATCATTGATCGAAGCATTTTTGTACAGTTTTTGTGTTTAAGCTGTTTTTTTTGATACTTTCCCACCCCTTCTGTTATCTTACCACTGCCTTTTCTGGCTGTCTTAAACAAAGTTCATATATTTGAAAGGAAAAAAAAAAAGTCATTTAAAAAAAAATGTTTTTCTCCTGCTGCAGTAAATATTTTGCATGATGAGTTCCAGGGTCACACTTTCAAAGTTTATCAGTGAAGTAGTGATTAATAATGGGGGAGTGTCAAACTATTGAACTTTTGTATAAAAAAAAAAAAAACTTTACAAGGTGCCAAGATGTAAAGACAATTTGTTACATGTTTTTTTTCTCAAAGAAAAGCGTACATTATGAAAGTAGTACCATGTATCAGGTAAATCGCTGTCAGGAATGAGAGTCAAAGCCTTCCTTGTCCACAAAAAAAAAAAAAAGTTTGTAAATGTAAAACCTGTTAGGTTTCTGCATTCAGCTAGAAGTGAAATGAAAAATCAAGGCTTATGTAGAGTAAGTGACCACAAAATATGACCTTTTTTGATTCTCACTCGCAAGAGTCCAGCCACAATTCCTGTAATTCCCCTCTTCTGGAGCCCTGACTTCAGGAAGAGACTGGGGCAGGGATTCTGATTCTACAAATATTGCAGATCATTAGATATTTTATATATATACACACATAAATATATATATATAAAGTTTTTAAAAATAATTTTGAACTATTGTAGTTTTCAGATTGCCAATAATCTCACGTTCATTATAGCATGGAAAAAAAAACTCTTTTGAAATCCTTTGGTACCTTTGGTTAATAAACTCAGATTGAGTTTTTAGATGTTTCAGAAGTCATTTAGTATTCTAGTCTTGCGAGGTGAATTTGCAGTAATGACTGCATTTTAATGGACCCAGAACAGGTAACAAACTATCTTCTACCCATAAGCCTTGATGAAAATGGTACAGTCCAGACTGTTAGCATGGTGCTTTGTGTGTATGTGCTGCCAGTAACAAGATTTTTTTTTTTTTTTTGATAAGGCATAAAAGAAACTCATTCCTTACATCAACTGTAATTCCATCATTCCATGTCTGTTGATACAGACAATAAAAAATGTTGTGTAGTCAGTACTAATTACTGACATTATAGCATTCTCAAATGCAATAAAAATGCTGGTTGTTCACACTGGTAATGCAAGTTGCCATGTCCTAAGTTTTTGTTTTGTTTCTCCCCTCCCGATGACTCCCGTGTCGCATCCTCTGCAGCTCTGGGCCCCAGCGCAGACCCCCACGGAGCAGTTGGTTGCATCTCACCCATGTCCCAGCACATTCGTGGACAGTCTCATCGCTCTCGTTGGGTCTCCCCACCCACATCAAATCACAAGATTTCAGCTGCAGTTTTGTGGCTGGTCTGAACAGGGTGGTTATTTAAGTGTTGAGCACTGGAAATGAGGAGGATGCTGTCATCGGAAAAAATTCATCTGCTTTTCCAAGCAAGTCCATCGGTGTTTGGCCATTATGTTCATGGGGAGTTGGGGGTATTTGCTTTCTCACTGGACTCTACTTCAAAGGTGAAAGCATGAAAGAAGGGTTTGGGTCCTAATCATGCAAATCCTTCCAAATGGGAAACCGTAATGGGAGCTGTGCTGCTGGCTTCAGGAGGAAGGGCTTGGCAGGTATTGTACATAGGCAAAACCAGGACTGCTCAACCTCTCAGTCCACCACGAGAGCAAAATTCCAAGTTATGCTGTCACCTGAGACAAACTTTGAAGGAAAAACCTACTTTTCTTTTGAGTAAGCACGCATTTATTTTCTTCATCAAGTTTTATAAAGAAAAATAAAATGTTTAATAACTAGCATTAGCAGCAAACTAAAATTTCAGAGGAGAGATTTTTTTCATGAATAATTCATTAAAATTTCACATCTGCAAGATTAGTCATCCAAATAAAATGCTAATGTCAAAAACATGCACCGTCTATAATATTCTCATCAAGAAATCTTTTTGCATATAATGATAAATGCTTAAATTAGTACAAATGATTTTATAAAAATATTCTATCATAAAATTATACCAGATAACTACTTTTTTTGAGGGGGGGGAGGGCGAATCTTGCACACTCATTATAATGTGTCTCAAAATGGTACTGATGGTTAGATTTTAATAATCAAAACTACAGAGAATAAAATTTGGGTTTGATCATGGATTGCACTTTTACCACTAGTGAAATTTTAGTGCACTGGAGAGGTCCCACTTCTGTAATTACAAAAATTTTCCTGTCAATGGCAGAGAACTATTAATTTTGGCAGGACTGCTCTGCATCTCTAAAGCAAACGTGGTAGAGCTGCCTTCAGGTAAAGGAGGAAAAAGGCCCTGAATGAAGTCCAGGGGGCTTCTCAGCCCCTTGGTTGAGGACAGCACAGACCAAGAGGGGAATCCTGGCAGCTTGTGAGCTCTGAAGCCGTCACAGATGACTTACTTATTTCACCTACCTGCACATTGCTGCACTGGTGCACCTATTGCGCGTGTGAGGGTTGACAATTCAGCCCAGCATTTGTCATCTGCTGGCTTTCTGTGGCCTCTGATTTAAGGAAAGCTGCTGGGGCTGCTGTGTGATGCACTTGCCCTGAGCCAAGGAACAGGATCAGGCCCTTCCCTTCCTGCCTGAGTTAATGCTTCCTAAGGAGGGGAAGGGAGCATGGCCCTTCGCTGGGTGCTAAACACAGCTTTCTGTATCATCTTTGCATGAATGATCACAGGTCTCCTCCCTGGCAGCCATGTTGTGGAACTTCACAAAAAGGCCTTCCTCTTTCACAGTGCTGCTACCAGCAGCAGCCAGCTGGAAAATACCTTTTCCAGTCACAAACATTGATTTCCATCACAGCTGAAAGCACTTTTATGATCAGGGGTGAGGCAATGTGTCTCCAAAGAAAACCAGAGGACAGTACACAGCTTTTCTGGGTTTCTTTTGTACCAGGGAGGGAAGCAGAAGACAACCTCGGCCTAGCACAGGAGGTGGAGACACACCATGAAATGGCAGTCGCTGTGCTCGGTTACACACAGCTGCCGATGATCTGTGTGGTGACATCTGGCTTGGGCTGTGATCACAGAGTATGACAGATTTCACATTAGTGGCCTAATGTAAGGACCCACCAGCTCCTGGTGCTGCTTGCTCCCACACAGGCTCACAGATACACCCTTCTTCACAACAAAGCCTAATTAGCCCTCCTTGACCTACTGATTAGTCTGTGACCTCTTGTAGGGCAAGAGGGAATGGCCTCAAGTTGCACCACGGGAGGTTTAGGTTGGAAATGAGAAGAAATTTCTTCTCAGAAAGAGCAGTCAGACATTAGGTTGCCCAGGTTGGTGGTGGAGTCACCATCCCTGGGGGTGTTTAAGGAAAGGTTGGACCTGGGGCTTAGCAACGGGGTTTGGTGGGTGATATTGGTGGCAGGGAAATGGTTGGACCAGATGAACTTGGAGGTCTTTTCCAGCCTTAATGATTAGAAATAATTAGAAATAATTATTCTATGATTCAGCGATGATCTTAAATGTTCATTTAATGGTGTGTTAATCAGGGCCATCATTAATCCTCCTTGTAGTGGTGGTGAGCGCTACCCTTCACCCTAATACCAATTCGTTGGCCATGACCAGCCGCTGGCCACCCCACCACTGTCATGGGCATCGGTGCGTTGTGGCCCCCACACACGGGGCCACACAGGTGGCCCTGCGTACCCTTTGATGGTTTGTCCCCAGCCGCCATGGCTGAGGCCTAGTAAAGGCCCTCTCTTTGCCCCATTTTGTCAGCTCCATTAGATAGCTGCAAAATACATGAGCTAGAAGTAGCAGAAGTAGTAAACAACAACATTGCTTTAGGGTATTTAACACAAAATGGCCTCTCCTCCCTTTTTATTCAGGAAAAAAATTCTCCATGTGGAGGAAAAGGAAAAAAAAAAAAAAAAAAAAAACACCACTGTGGCTGTAGCTGTGTCTATTTGTTTGGAGGCCTTCAGCGGCCATTTTTGATGCATCTCAGAAGCCTGAAAACATTTTTTTTCTTCAAGTTATAATGGTAATTTGAAGGCAACCGTCCTTTCAAGGATTAATTCCAGCCAAAGCAATAACCATTATTTACCAGAGTTTGACATTTTTATCACTCATCATATTAGCAAATTTCCATTGAAAATGCTAAAATGGTTCGTCATAAGGCACATAACTGCTTTGGCTGTAAAAATGACCAACACAAGTGCCTGTACTCAAACATTAAATTATACTGTAATTAATAAAGACAGTTAAACTGTCTACTAGCAACAGCAATTTAGGTAACCACATTTGATCGGCTATAAATTGTAACTACATTAAAATTCCAGAAATATTAGCAATATGGATTACTTGATGGAAATAGGTGCTGATCACCAACACTCCTATTTTACAACGGAAGCACAGGTCATGTTGGCCACAAAACTGTGGGCGAAGATCAAGGCTGAGTACTTTTAATCTTGTGAAACAAGCAATTACAAATAGTTGCATCGATTTGTTAAAAAGCTTTAGGTGACATAAATTGTTTCCTGTTTAGCTTATTGCTCTGATACATAAATGTCACTGAGTATAATATTAATTAGGGTCACAGAACAACAAGGGTCGGGTGATATAGTGTGCAATCATGGATGTGTCAATCCTTTGTGAGCGCTGGGGAAGGCAAGAAAAGCCCAGGTCTCCTCCACTGCAGCGCTCAGCTCCTAATTTTATGTGATGACAAAAGAAAGTAAAGGAAACCGTGTTTTAATATGTGAAGTAATTACTTTAGTACTAGTATAATTTTACGGTTTAGGATAAATTACAATGTTTTCATTCTCGTGCTCTTGCCACATAACATAAAAATCCACATATAGCATCAATAAAATAGAATACTGTTTATAAAGGCTTTCTGCTGCACAAGACCAACACTATTTCTCCTAGCATATGGAAACTAAGCACACATTTCAGTCTGGTGTGTGTTTCTACACTTAATATTTTTTAAAAAAAAAAACAAAATGGGCTGTGCAGGTTATTTACTTAACATAAATCAAATGTATCATATACACTGTTTCTTTGGATTGGCATACAACTTAGAAAAATACAGTAAGATTCTGAAAAATCTGGAGAAAATTTATTAAATATGATTTTTACTGTAATAGAATATTAATGTAACCCAATGCTCATTTCCCATTAAGTTGATCCCTTTTTAATACACACATGCTTTTTATTATTTTGCACTCATGCGAAAATTCCACATTCAGAGAGTTTCCATCTCCTTAGGAATGTCTCTGGCAAAGGCACAGTAAGAAATCTTGAACTGAAAAAAAAAATAGACAGCAAATATCGAACGATAAGATGTGGCAAAGCGCTGATGAACTGAAGCAAAAGCCAATGATATAATAAAGGGTAAAAAGGCATTCAACACTGCAATGGGAACGGTAGAAACAATTTCACTTTAAATCCCTCCTTCTCGCTGCCACTGTACCACGGCACAGATGAAAATGTTTGATTTGCAACATAAAAGATTCATTAATTACCACTTGAATATTTAAAGCTATTTTGCAGACTAACAGAGGTAGATAAAGCACTGAATTAAAACCTCTAATAAAATTGTAAAAATATTTCTGCAAGTTTACCAGTGTTGCGATTCCTCCCAGTTTAGGGAGCCAGGCTTGGCTTGTTACAGAATGATTTTTTTTTTTTTCAAGTGGGTATTTGAAGTAAGATGGTGCGATTGCACAGCGCTATTTGTCTCTCATTTTCAAATGTTTACCAAATACTTACTTGGAATCTCTCTCTTCACATGTGGTTACCCTTCATGGGAGAAGTAGCTTCTACAAAACAATACAATGGATTATGAGTGTGTTTGAGCTATACTTTCATTTTAATACATTTCCATATACAGTAAAAACTCGTCTACACATAAGTCTGGTATAATATTCTCTCTTATGTGAGGCAGTTGTACTTTGTGGGGGGAAAAGTCAGTTTATTGTACTATAATTACCCTTATTAGACTTTAAAAAATAAAACAAAAAAACAACAACAACAGAAGAAACCAACTTGGAACAGTATCCTCTTCTGCAAGGGTGGAGAACTTGAGCAAATTGCAGAAATGTGCATTGTCGAGAACATCATTGTAACTGTACAGTGCCGTTGTAACTGCAAACTGCACAATGCACCCTGAATTTGCACCACGGAGGCAGAGCTGTTAGTTCAGGGCTTCATGAATCTCTTGTATTACAAAGGATCAATCGTGTATACACCCAAAAAGCATAGTGTAATTTACAAAGAAAGAAAGAAAGAAAGAAAGAAAGAAAGAAAGAAAGAAAAGTAAATATATATATTTATTTGCACAACATCTGCCTGCAGGCAATGGTAATTTAGTCTAGCCTCAAAGTGTTCTGAGCCCCACTTACCAGCTGATACAAATCTTGGTGGCTGAGAAGCTGAATTTGACACTTAACAATTGCAAATATTAGTTTTTACCTGTTTGCTTTCAGCTGGCAGTCAGATTTTTTTTTTTTAAACAACATTCTATTTTTAAACAAATGATTATTTGTGATCCACAACAGTACAGCGAGGGCTTGATTGCAGGATGATGGTTGAAAGCTACAGTAACAGCTCCTTCAACAGTATGTTAACAAATGTAACTAGAGCCAAAGTGTATGAATTTAATAAGAGAAAAACAGTTTCACTCCTTTCTCATCGTCATTAATTTATGCAGTTGGCCAATGAAATTCAAAAATGTCCAGTTGTATTTGGATACACCCTTTACACAACTGCTCATATTGTAATTACTGAGTGTCCACCCCAATTAAACGGATTTTGAAAGCATTACACTGGATTTGTATGTGAGGTGCCTGATTTCAAACGTTACTGGCCAAGAGCATCTGATGAGGCCGCTGTGCTGCAAAATGAGCCCCGCTATGGGCTTCCTTAACCTGGACCCCACCTTCATGGGCAAACCATAACACTGAGTCTTGCCAGAAAGGAAAGGGCGGTCTCACAATAATTCAGACCTTGTCCTTTCATATTGTTTTTGGAAAGCCCTTTCCCCCCCTTTTTTTTTGGTTCAATCTGCTTGTTCATTTTCGTTTGTGTTGGGCACAGTAAGAGCCTGTCCATCTGAACCACAGGGCCCGCTGCGGTGCCAAGCGGGTCCCGCGCAGGTGCCTTTCGCTCAGCTGAGCATCGCTGCTGGTGCACTTGGTGTGCTTGAACAAATGGGTTTCTCCCAGTAGATTGTAAGCATATGTGTATACATACCCAAATATGCTTTTAAATATGGGAAAGAAGTTATGCTAATCAGAGCTTCTTGAAACCTGAAATGGAAGGAGCCTTAGGACTTCTGACTTCCCTGACTCCACTGGATTTAGTATAGATGGCCACGTAGTTATCAACGGGAGACGGGAGCTGGCCCCAACCTGGCAACGGCTCTTACCCATCTTTGCCTTGAGTGTTGTGAGAAGTCCTTCAATAGCAAACACGCACACCCATCCATCACAGTTTTGGCTTTGTCACATCGGCAGGCATGCAGGAGGGGAAAATTATATTCACGGGCCATGACATTTATTGAAAACAAAAATAAGGAAAATAAAAAGTAAAAGTTTTTATTATTTTGGCAAGGACTAGAGTTTAATTTTAATTACATGCCGAGGTTTTTTTTTTCCTCCTGTTTCCTAGACATACCGGACAGACTTGTACTATATATGATTGCACGGACAGAGCTCTGGAGAACCTTCCAAACACATGGTGCTGATGCCTGGTGCTCACCCTTGCTATTTTTAAATGCTGCTGCTTTATGCTGCATTTTCAAAGCTTCTCCCTGACACCTCATGCAGTTTGGAGCATTCTCACCTGTTTACCACACTACCGAGTGCTGGCAAATTCAAAACAAAAACATCTGATAAAAATCAAATATGATGTTGCTAACTGCAAAGTTCATTTCCCCTCAGAAGTCCTTCTTTAATTATAAAACCCGCATAACCCATTTCCTTTGGTGTGCAGAAAGGTGTGTAATTAAACTATCAGCATAATACCTTTCTACATGTAAAACCTGCACTTATGAACTTTAACTGCTGAATAAAAACTCCTATTACATGACCATTAAGTATTATGAATAAAGCAAGTCATTGTAGTACTTGATTAATTTTTATGCACTAACCATTGTGTTCAGCACAAATTTGGTTTCTGTAGGTGGCCTCTCTCCTGTCCTGGTGGCTCAGCCATCTTCTACACCAAGGTCCAAGGGTGCTCTGCAATCCTCCATGCTGCTCTTCTAGACATGGCCTGCAGAAGTCCCCAAGGCTATGTGCTGTTTTGGGTGTCATTGTGGAGGAGGAACAAGTTTTGTTTTGCATTTTATAGTCTGGCTGGATGCAAGCTCAGAGGGATCAATGGTTGCTTATTCTCACTCAGTTCAAGGCCACACTCCAATGTTTCCAAACTTTTTCTTTTCATTTTTATTTATTTATTTATTTTTTCCTGTATTTGAAGTCTCATGGTAAATTGAATTTCGTTGGTATTTTTTAACTAATAAGAGAAATCTGATTTGATCTTTTTTCATGCCAATATACAAGAAGGCCCTCAGGGGAGAACCTGTCCATCTTGCTCGTGTCTACTGTGTTGTAGGAGCCCAGAAGCTTTGCCTTATGTCTGTTACCTACAGCCTTGGTCCTCACAGAAATGTGTCCTCCACACATCAGCATCTTGCCAAGTGAAGTGGGAAGGCAAAAATAAATATCCCAACTAAAACCCACTACTCCAAAATCTCAACTGACAGCAAGATGGAGCATGCCAAGACCGAGGAGGATTATATGGCACTGGTCCTGGCTGCCGAGAAGCCTCCAGGCCTCCTCAGCGGCCAAGAGGACATCTCCCATCCTACGTGCAAATGTTCAGGTCCCCGAGCCATTATTCATCAGCTCCTAGCAGCCATGTTTCCATATGCTGTGTGATGATTATATTGAGGCTGATCTTTGAAGTCTGGAGTCAGGAAGTTTAGCTCAGTTATAATCAATAGCATTTCCAGCTCTTGGAAATCTGCACTAAGCACTCAAGGCAGCCAGTCTGCATTATGTCCTTGTCATATGTATATATTTGCATGTTCATTAGCCATGTAGTAGCACAGCTGTATGTGGTTTCATTTAGCTTTTAATTATCTTCTTTGGGTTGGTGTTTTCATCTCCACCAGACTTAGCAAAAAAAAAAAAAAAAAAAAAGGAAAATCACTTAGGCAAAATAAATGCTGCTGAGCAGATCTGGGGCAAGGAGTACTATTTCTTTGTGCATCCTACTGTTCCGTTGCAAAAGAGATGTTTGGTTCAAAAGTTCCAGCAAATTAATAATAAATCTGTCTCTTCATTTCCCGCATCATATGCTTATCTTATTCAGGTGGTTGTGGGTGTAATTTTTCATTTGCAGCAGGTGGTTGTTTACATATTAGATAAACTCCATCCTTACAATCCTTGGCATGAATGTTTGTATTTGCTCCAACAGCTGCTGTTCCAGTGCTCACTCGCGCACAGATCAAGGCATCCTCTTCTTTTGATGGAAATGACTCATACCTCGGATGAGCCGAAACAGAAATACCATGCTCAGCTGCAGACACCTGCACTCATGCACTGGGTTTAAAAGTTAGGATGTGGGTTCTAGCTAATTTTATCTTCTTCAGGTTCTTATACCACACCCCTTGTTTTGGTTTCTGGGAAATTTCCATTAGCAAGAACAAAACAAGGTGACTAATATCTGTGTTGTACTTTCTTCTCTTTCCTCCCCCCCCCCCCCCCCCCCAAGCACAGCAAGAAAACTTATGTGATTTATTTCTTTTACTGCAATCACTTGTAACAAGGCCAGCCCTAATGCTCTCCGCTTTGTTTCACGGGGTTGCAGGGTCAAAGGTGCAAGGTTCATCTTTGGTCTGGGAAGTGCCGGGGCTATCTGCACTGATCCTGCTGCAAAGACCTCAGCTGGGGTGCAGGATCCTGCAGGAGCCAGGATCACAGAGCGGAGCAAACTGCACCGGAGCACCCAGTACAGCAGCTGGGGGGCAAATCTGTCAGCATGCCTGTCCCACTGCTGGCTGGGCATTAAGGATTCCTAAATAAAGACAAGAAATTGGACCTCATGGATGTACAGGCCTCTGTGTTTAGCTAATGGAGAGCGTCACTGGCCTTCACTGGGGAAGTATGAAGCCTGACTCTTTGGTTTGCTGACCAGCTTGTTCTCTTCAAAAGAGCCCTTAGCTGGTAGAAAATAGAGTTTACAGCCTCTCACTGCTGAGCATGTGTTTGACAGGGGAGCTACAACTCGATCTGCCCGGTTCTTTCAGCGGTAGTGACTGGCATTTTATTGTCTTTTTTTTTTTTTTTTTTTTTCCTTTTTTGTCCAAGGAATGGAGCACATTCAGTGCTGATGCGAGAAGGCTCAGCTTAACTGGAGCCAGTGTTGTTTTCCTGTTACACCAGTGGTTTATTGGGGGAAGAAATCCCAAGTGTCTATTGGGGAATCGGTGACAGGCTGCCTGGAGCAGATGGTGTCTTAGCTAGGGGCGATAATTGTTCATGAATTAGACTCCTCTGCATCACCTTCCTCATACAGACCCGGAGTAATGGCTGGAGCAAGCCTGGCCTGCTCTGCTTGCCGTTGCGGGAGCTCTCCTGTAGCGGGGGAAATATATTTTTATAGTTTGCTTACCTTGACACTTCAAACATTTTCCCAGCAAGCTGAAGGTGTAATTAAATGACATGCCAGATGCCAGTGTGCGCTATATTATACCACCTCTCAGCTGGGCTAGCAAAAGGGAATGAATGGAGCCTTAAGACAGCTCGCCTATAGATACTTATTATCTCTTTTCAATAAAGAATGGGTAAGGTTGAGCAGAATGTCAGTAAACCTGCAATTTTCTAGCCTTTTGGTTACCTCTGCTCTTCTGATCCACCGGTGATGTGAAGTTTTGTTGTACTTTTTGTTCTGTCAATTGTGGCATCTCTCCAAGAAGGCAGCAGGTTCCCGCGTCACATATGCATATTTATGATAAGGTATGTTCTGATTTTCCTCTTGTGCCTCAAAGCAGGTGTGCCGGGCCTTTGAGGCGGGTCTGCAGCACGGCCTCTTTAGGGCAGCAAAGTTCAGGGGCGCTGTGTTCTCTAAAAGAGACCCGCAGGCCGAAAGCAAAGCTCGCTGGGAACAAGACAGCAGGCCTTCATAACTTTAGGAGATTAAATAATTTTTATAACTTTAATAGCAGGATTTCTAGAACATATTTACTTACCTCATTGTATCTGCTACCTCAGAAGATGGATCTGGTGTATCTCTTGGCTGTTGCACTCAGGTTTTAGTGCTGGATTTCCAGCTTCCAGGACACCAGCCCAGTTCTCGGGGAGACAAGATGTTGGCTGTCACAAGACAAACTTGCCAGTGAGATTAATTTACTTACTTGGAAGTGGAAATGTTATTTTAATAACGCAGCCAGCACGGGAATGGAGGTGTTGGCCTGAGAAGGGGTTGCTGCAGCATCCTGTGCTCCCCTCTGCTGCGAGGTGTGCTCAGCGCAGGGGGAGGCCACTGACCCTGGCAGGGAAAGGACAGCAGGGGAAGGGCTGTCTTCTGCCATCCCTCGGAAAACCCACACCTTGACAGGTCTTAGTCTTGGTATTTGTGTTTATCAGGAGCATGGGAGCGATGCTGTTTTAGTACAAGGGTTTTTAACAGGTCGATGACTTCTCACCATCTGCAGAGCCACTGGCAGCAGCAGGCCCAGGCTCGAGCCGAGCTAGGCCTTTGCGGGATGAGATGTTTCATTTGTCAGAAGAAAGCAACACCCTGAAACTTTCACACACTGTCCATTCAGTATGTGCAGGGCACTTCTTTCAGAAGTGAGGCGTGCTCGTAATTAAAGATTAATTTACTAGCACTAAAACCAAAGCTTTCCCCAAAATCTACTGTCAACAGACATGCTCCCTTTCAGTGACATTTGCATTTCCAATTGGGACTGCTTATTACCAGAAAGTCTCTGCAGCTGAAATTCAATTTTATATATTTGCTGGTTGTCCTCTTAAAATAATACTCTGCAACTGATATTACCTAGCCTTGCTTGCGATGAGTGTGTGCCTGTGAGTGGGCACAATTTCATCTTACCAGGTGGGCAGGAGCATATGCATGCGAGGGAAACCACCATGTACATCAAGAAAGTGGCTTGTCAGTGAGAAATGTGGTGAAGCTCAGCCTGTATAGAGAAGCCAGACGAGTAGAGCAGCAAGCTCAGAAATTGAAAAGTCCTCATGTCAGTTTTTGTACTGCAGTTAATGTCTTCTGTGTTCTCACAAACTATTCCTGCTTTGGAAGGTAATTTCAGACTCCTACCAATCTTAACAGAGATGGGAATCACTTTCCTTCTCTAATTTACTGATTGATTTTTTTTTCTTCTGTTGTCCTTGAAGAACTTATATTAAGAAATCTCTTCAAGGAGTTATAGCATACCTTTTAGTCCCCTGGTCATCAGAAATTGAAAGTGGGCTACTCTGTCACGGCACTCCTCATCCCCGTATGTCCTGCTTCAGTGCAGAGATCAAAACCCCAGCGAGCAAAGTCCTGTACACATGCTGTGAGAGATACAGTGCCTGCCAGGAGAGCTTACTGCTGGAATAGGCAGGAGAGAAAGGAAATATTATTATTCCTCCTTAACAGATGGGAAACGAAGGCACAGAGAGTTGAAGAGGCTTGCCAAAAGTCAGACAGAAACCTGAAAACAGCCGGAGTCTGCTGAGACTCAGGCCAGTGCCTTAATCATTTGTCTCTTCATAGATTTTATTTCTGCAGTTAATTGAGTTATTCGCTAGGACAGACTATGAAACTTCTGCCTCTAGCCATTGCACTGGTGCTCCTATATCCTTTTCTATCCGACCTGTAATTCCTTTCCATTTTCTCCCATACATGTGGAGCAGCCTCCCTCGTCCTCCTGCTGCTTAGGAAGGTGCTCTGCAAAGCTCTTCCAGCACTTGTGCTCGTCATCCCTGACCTTCCCCACAAATAATTCCTTTTGTTCTTTTCTAACCTCAATCCAATCTGCCCACAGCCTTGTGCTAATTAATATTTAGTGTAGAAATCACCGTAGATATCTGCTGAGCCTTCATGTGGCTGCTATGAACGACTCTCAAATTGAGGTCCTCAATCCCCTGGGAAGGAAGAATTTGTGGGGACCACCGCAGTCCCACCCCGTGTTCATCCAGCCCAGTCTGTCCCAGCCTGGCCACAAGCTCCTGCATGCTGCTCTGTGCTGGAGAAGTTCATGGAGTAAGCAAAAAGCTTATGCAAATCCTCTGCTATCTGTCACGAAATGGAGTTCTTCATACTTCAGAAATGATGGGAGAAACAATCTATCGATATTCCGTAATGAGCACAAATGCCCTTTATAAATTGTTTCCCTTTTATTGACTCTAAAGCAAATGTAGCCGTGAATGCTGTACATTAATACATTTTATACCTTCTAATGGTTTGATGGCCTCATATATCCAGTAACGCTGAGAATAATCATTAGATTGTAAGGAGTGCAAAATATGTTTTATCACTTGAAAATGGAATTCCTTCTTGAAAGGTAAAACCAGTGGTAGATCATTGATTTGAAAGGTCAGGGTTAAAAAGCTTATTAACGACTGGGTTAAGCTCTAGTAAAATTCTTTGTTTTACTCAGCTGTATGAAGCATTTAGCTAAGTGAGACTCTTCATTAGGACATTAGTGCTTTTATACTAGCTGTGTAAGGTAAAAATCAGTAATTTCCAGCTTATATTCAGGAAAATGCATTCCAAGTAGCACCGACTACTCCAAATATCACCGGGTGAAACGTGGCTGTGGGCATGACAGAAAGTGATGGCTGCCAAGTCCATAATCCCTGCCTCCAGTCCTCTGCTGGGGCCCCTGAGCAGGCGTTGAGCAGGCAGATATATCACCCAGTGCAGGAGACCGCTTGGTAGAAATACTAGCGTGGGTCCTAGAAGCCATATAGTTATGTCAGGATGCCACAGCACTCAGTTAATTAGCCCCAACTCCCTACAGGGCTTTAGATTAGCTGAAATACCGGGTTTCGTGGGGATGCGATGCTTCTTGCTTCTGAGCCAGGGGGTTTCTAAGGGAGGAATATGTGTGTGGCCCTCCCCACAGATCCCGAGCAGACGCCTGAGTCACAGCAGGCTCCGTATTGTGGGGATGCCAATGGCACCGACCCGTGCCCCAATATTGCCTCACATCCATCCCAGCACCACGGGAGCAGAAGGCCCAGAAGCGAGGCAGGAGTGGGGCCATCGCGTGAGCTGTTGCCCACTGGGAATTACGGGATTTGCTTGAAGTCACATAAATTTGGGGTAAGGACAACCTGTACAAGCTGGAAGAGCAACTACGTGCTGTCCTTTCAGGCCAAGCTGTGCTGGTGAACCTGGAAAAAGGAGTAAATGTATGAATTGCTTCATGAAAGCACAAACTGTCTCAAGGCATCGTGTTATCTCAAGGCAAACATGGACATGAGTGTTCAAACCATGTAAAAGTAAGAAATATGCTTACCCAGCAGCACGCTGTGCTGACCCTGCTGACTTCTCATAAAGAAAGAGCAGAAATCATTTGAAATTGTTGCTTCTGAGGGTTTTTTTTTTCTTTTGCAGTCATTGTCTCTATTCATGGCCCAATTCCAACACAGCTCTTGGGCTGGTGGAGCTCATGCACCCAGGGCACAGCAGCACCAAAGCGATGAGTTATCCCGGAGGAGGATCAGGAAATTACTTATCTTCCTCATCCCAGCTCACTCTGTTCTCCCCTTTTCTCATCTTTGTACATCATTGGGGGGGGGTGGGGGGGGGGGAAGGGGAAGAATGAAAAGTCTTCTGGAAAATTCCCAAACATTTTGTTTAATTGGGAAGATGCACAGTGATATGAGCCTGTCTTCCAGAAGTCGCTTGTGTTGCTAGAAGTGCATGGCTGGGGAGGGAGATGGGCTTTCCTCCGTGTCTGAGATGGACTTTCCTTGCTGTCTGGATGAGACATGAAGAAGAGATAAGAGGCCAGCCCTGGCACTCTGCTCTTCGCTGCTGCATTTTGCTTTAGTGCGCCCTGAAGAGCCTGGACGTGATGCTGTAGCACAGAAAGGAGGGACCAGCCTCCTAAATTTAGCACGGCTGTAAACAAGAGCAGATATTTTAATCCTGCACCGCCAAGCAACTGCTGGTAAAGACAACGAGACCATGTCAGACGTGATGTAAAATAATTTCAGACAGCTAAGCTTTATTATTTTACTGACGTAAGTAATGGTTGTTTTGTTAACAAAATGCATTGCAGGAGAAGTAAAACTGCCTCTCCATCAGCCTGGCAAGCTGCAGCATGGCAGGACAGGCAGCACTGGCACCGTGTTCCTGAAGTTGCAGACTCGAATGCCAGGGGAAAAACCAGCTGTGGTCACACAGGCACTGCTGCGTGCTGGCCGTCACCTCGGGGCACTTCCCTCTGTGTGACACTGAAAGCTTCTCCCCTTCCTCAGTCCCTCTGTGCTCGGTTGTGTGCTAGCTTTTTTAAACTTTATTTATTTTTAGCACTTGGAAAAATGCATGCTGTTTTCAAAAAGATCCTTAATGTTTGTCTACAGAATCTGCTACCTGTCGCTAACAAAAAAGAGCACCTAAAACTCTGTCGTGCTGTATTAAGAAGTCTTTTTAATGTTTTTAATGGAACAAAATAACAATACAGACTATAATACCTATAGCATGTGCTTGGTGCGGTATAATTGCTCTGGGATACTCAACCCCTTTCATATGAAGCAGCCATACCAACCCAACCATCGGAACAACTTTAATATTTTACAGTGAAATTAAATCGCAGATTAAACCAGATGGTTTGAACATTTCATTGCAAGTCGTGGCGCTTATTTGCTGACCATTGGCTGGTATATGTAAACACATAAAAAGCAAAAGAGCCCTTGGACACAAACCATACTTTCTCTTAGTTTTTCATTCATGGTTACAGTGTGGTTATGAACATTATGGATCCAGACAGAGTCTTTAACGGTGCTGAATTCAATTTACTTTTACCGATGAAAGGAGGAGGTCATGGAAAGTGCAAAATGAGTGGGAAGAACGCAGGGGTTTCGTTACCTGTCCTGCCAAGGCGTTGCAGCTCACAGGTTGGTGTGAATGCACTGCTCCTCACAGGAGCTCAGCACCAGCATCCCTGATGCTGCTGACCCGCACCTTCGTCCATCGGTGGTGCCTTGTGGCTGCGGACAGGGTACTGTGCTCCACTCTGTCCTCACTGCTGACTTTGGATGCCTCTCACTCACCTGCCTGGCTTGAAAACCCTTTAAAGCAGCTTGAGCCGTAGGTTGCTGGTGCTTCTCCATGCCTCTGTTTGCTTACCTGGCCACAGGGAGCAGGACCTGTTGCATATAGAGGCAGAGAGGTTTAATTAAATGTTTGCAAAGTACTTTGAGGCCACTGGATTAAAAAAAAAATTGCTGCTTAACTGCAAAGTGTGAACATCTGGAGCAAGGAAGAAAACTGTTGTTGAGCAATACAATCCAGGTGTGTGTGTGCTTTGGTAAACTGAAGGGGCTGGGGACAGCCCAGATTCCCAGGGTGCCCAGCCACAGGGAGCACAGTCCTGTCTGCATGGTGAGGACAAGCTGGGAGCTCGCACGGTGTGATGGAGAGGGTAACGCCATCAGCCCGTCGGACAAACTGTCCTCACTGAGTTAACTCTGCCTTCAGTGGAATTAAATGCAGCCCCCACAATTACAGCAAGTATGTCCCCACGCTGCTGATGTACCAGCTGCACTCGGCGACGTTGCCCCAGGTATTTCATTTTTCAGATATTGTCAAACAAACAGAGTTCTACTCTAAAAATAATTATGAACAAATCCATAAACATATTTAGCTTTGGCAGCACTGAAATGAATAGGTGTTTCTTAAAAGTGCAACTGCTGTAGCTTCAGACATTTCCTATGCCAGTCAGCGCTGGGTTAGGGGCTTCAGGGAGACGTAAGAGGCAGCACAGCGAGCCAAGGGTATTCTGCTTTGCCTCTGCTTCACGATGCAGTAACATCATGAAGCTGTATTAGCTCCCAGGGAGAACACAGTACCTGCGTTACTGCCTCATGTATGGATCAAGGAAGAGAACGTTTCCCTTTGCTGTTGGTGTGTCCAGCAATCCAGTCAGCAGCTCTGTCCCCAGGAGTCGTGTCTGAATGAGCTTGTGCTCATGGAGCCTAAAGAACTGGAAAATAAAGTTAGGTTTTCATAGCTATTGTGAAAAAATATATATATAATCTAAAGCTATGGCGCTAAGAGCCTTGTCAAGCTCTTGCTGAGCAGCAAGGAAACGGAGAGAAAGGTTCTGGGAATGGATATGCTCAGCAAAGCAAACGCACAGAAAGCACCACGAAAGGCAGAGCTCCCCGTGCTTCTTGTGGGGTTAGGGTTGGACCAGCTCTCCCCGCTGCCAGGGCAGCAGCTCCATTTCTAGACTGGTACACCACTGGGCTTGCTGGGAGCCCAGGCTACCGTACTGCCAGCTGCTGCACGGTTGCAGATCTAGTCCATATTACTGCGAACCCCTTAGAAATAATGGGTATTAATAATAAAAGGCCTCATTTTCCACACTGGGGCTCACATCTTGAAACGACAATGTGCAAAGACACGCTCAGAGGTGTCCACATCTGCTTCACAATTTAAGCCATAAACCCTGTTCCTACAAGGGCATTAAGAAAATGAGCATCCAAAGAGGAAAGTGCAGGGGAAGGCATCAGACAGAGTGAATCGCCTCTCTGTGACGCTGTTCTTTTAGGATCATAGCTAACATCTTCAGACACATAATCCTTGATCATTGTGAGTTAGAACTATCATGCAGAAGAGTTTGCTAATATAATAGCATATTGTTGACAACAAACTAGAAGAGATATTTCAAAAAAAATCTTACAATGCATGCTTAAAAATGTAAAAAAAGAAGAAGAAAAAAAAAAGAACTGTATTTTAAAAATCAGTATTTATCAATAGTCCTGGCTATAACTGAGGATTCACAGCATGAATGCTGAAAGAATGGAGACAGCATTGTAATGAAAAAAGCGTATCCATCATCAACAATACAATACTTACTCTGACCTAAGGTCAGGTTTGTACAGTTACACCAGATGTTAGATTTCAGCCGGTCTTTGAAATGAAGGAACACAATGGTTACTATTCCTGTAGTGTTGTGGATTTCATTAAACAACAGGTTTATCTTTCAGCTTTAAAATGTAGAGCAAGATTAGAATATTCCAACATTTAGGTTACAGAAGGAGCCGGTGAGCATAATGTAAAGTAGGGCTGGTGGTATAAGACTTGCTGTTTTGAATGCAACAGCCAGCTCTGTCTGGTGGCAAAATTCAGAGCCAGTAATGCAAAGGGTGCAAGAAGTACATACAGTAGACAGCTGTAAAAGTGGAGGTGTTTCTAAAGCAGCCCCGGAGAGGGTGTGCTGGCCCCAGGGGCACGCGCTGCCCCACGGCACTGGCGAGAGCAGGCGCCTGTGTCAACAGAGCTCGCTCCTCTCTGTGCCACAGCTTTTTCCTCTTCTACCTTCTCAAGCGATAGCAGAGGAGTGGGGCCATCATTAGAGGTGCCTAGCCTAGAAGGAGGTTGCAATTGCTTAGGGTTTCCTTTGGTGACCCCCTCTGAGCTAGGCTGCTGCAGCCCCAGCTGCTCCCCTCACCTCTGGGCTCAGCCTATTCCTCCACATGGGAGACGTCCCCTTGCAACACTGGCCCCTCTTTTGCCTTATTTGTTTAAGCTCTTTTAGCAGTAACTGTATTTATACATATATAGTAATTTAGATATTTATTATATATATTATATAGTATATGTTATGTATTAGATGTTATATATATATATATACTCACACAAAACCTTAAAAAGAAAAATGCCACTCTAAAGTTATATTCTCACTCATTAATAATAATCAGGAATACTTAATTCCCAGATTAAATAGAAGAGGCAAAAGACGGACTTGTGGCAGTTATGAAGAAGCCTTTCATTTATCTTGTCCTCTGTTTTCTTCATCTTATTTTTTTTTTTATTTTTGTAAACAATTTCTGTTTGGGATAAAGCAGGTAAGGAGAGGAGCAAGGTACATGTTCTGAATTATTTCATTAAAAATTAAAGCTTTATAAAAGTGTACACATTTCATTAACTTCGCATTGCACGCTTTGCAAATATTCTAAGGGATGCTAATCTCCTGGCTTTAATTAGATTGAAGGTCTCTTGCAAAGGCTATCATTTTAATATAAAATGAGTGATCTTTTAAGCTTTGTGAATTAGAAAACAGGAACTCCCATTTTAGATCAACAGTTACGGAGTGGAACAATAGAGTTTGCGATCTTTGCAAAAAAGTTAAGGTTTTTGCCCTACCTAGCGTGCACTTTCAAAAGCCAGGCAGTGCAAATATTCACCTCCATCCAGGGATGTGTTGCATACACGTGCGCACACACGCACCCACTGACAGCCAACACCTCATTTACACTGTGCACAGCGCGCCTCCATCCTAATTCCACCCCGGTCCTTCCACAACATCAGGGCGGCACGTGGGCCCCATCCTTCCTGCTCTGATACTTTCTGTGTGACCTTAGGTGAGATAAATTGCAGTAAAAATAGCCCAGAGTGACCCAAAAATGGAGTTGTGGAGGGGAGAGGAGCAGGGCCAAGCCTGGAGCCGGATGTCCTGCAGCTCAAACACCGCAGGGGTGGCGGGGGCACTTATGGGAGAGGTATTCCAGCCATCCCCCTCCAGTACCAACCACCTCTTCTCCACCAAGGACTGCACTGAACTCCTTTAAATCTGCATTTTTTTTCTGCCCCCTGTTCTCCTGCTATTATCCCCTGCCAGGAGGAGAATTTTTATATTTCTGACCGAGATCCAATCTTCTTTCCCTTATCAAACATAATAGAAAATGCTGTAGTTACAGAATAACAAACTCACCTCCTGGATAAATGTCAATCTATTTTTAAGTGCGGGATCAGCTCCGGAGCTGCCCGTGATAACGTATCACTTCGTGCCAACGTGGTGCCCCTTCATTTCTTGTTTGACTCGCCGCCAGCCCTGTGCGAGCTGAGAGTGTGCCAACATTGCCTTAAACGTCGCCCCTTTTCCCTCTTCTAGCTGGCTCCCATCCGTGTGCAAAGGGCCTGATCCTACACGAGCCGAGGCTCCCACACGGCATGCAGTGCTTCTCTTGATAGTACGGGCAAGTGCTGCACTGCTCACATCTGCTGTGCTCAGCCCACGTTTTGCACCTCCTTGGAAGAAGTCCCTGCAGCCACGGGGGCTTCTTGTGTCCCAAAGCCCAACAGCACCAAGCATCAGAGCCTACTTCATCCTGTGCCAGCTGTGCCCCTCCATAAAGTGGGTTACTGAAGCACGGGGGTGAGTTTTATTTCCCTTTCAGCACATCACCTGGGTACCAATTTTATACTAATCACATGGACAGTTGTGGTCTTTAGCCTAACTGTAGCAGTATCCCCAATTTAAGTACTTGGATACTCCTGGGTTTCTGTGTTAAGTGTTTTTCTTCCAGAGTCTTAGTCAGTTAACTTTCTTTCAAAAAATTGCCTGTATAGCAGTTAAATTCTACCTTGAGCATTTTGCTGTTGGACTTTTGGACCCATAAGCTACTTTCAAACTCTCTATGTCTTCTGAGGATCAGATTTTGGAAGCAGCAGTATAGAAATGCTTTACAGTCAGACACAGGGCAGGCTGCTTTATGGAATATGAGTGCAGAGAGGGACTTGTAAAAGCCCTCTTTTTTTTCTGTACTTGTGGGGAAAAGACCTCCAAAACCATTGCTGGCATTGCCTCCCATTTGAACAGCACTCGATTAAATAACGATTATTTTTTTTTTTGTTTCAGTTGGTCATTCATGCTAATTTGGTGTACAGGCTCTTCAAAATGAAGAGGGCTAAGCTCCAAGTTTAAATTTAATTAATCAATAATTGTCATTTTTAAACAATCCTGATTTATACAAAATTGACCTCTAGAAGAAGAAATGACTCCATTAACGTCTGTGCTCAGCTCTCTGCTGCAGCAGCTCTTTCCACTGACAGTCTTTCTGGGCAAGTTTCCTTTAAGAGAACAAAATCCTCAACTTCATTTCTCCAGTTCCCTAATTTTGATTCAGAGCCACATCTTTGTTTAAAGGTTTATGTAGATAAACCTCAATTTTGTCAATCTCAATTTTGTATAAGAAGCAGGATCAACTTCTAATTTCCAATGTTAAATCCTACGCTCTGGTTTCCACTGCAATATACTCAAGATGACTATTCCAGGTTAGATCCCATGCTGGGCTCAACATTTAGAATAAACTAAAGTAACAGTAGCTTCATTTACTCATTAAGACCACGGGCTTGCTCTGAAACTCTCTGATACAGAGTGAGCTCTGTGAGTTCAGGCGAACACAGACAACAATGGCAGGGACAATAACAATGACATTTGGGGCTGCCCGAAATACAAATCCACTGCTTTCCTATTGCTTAAGGACACATGCAATAATACAAGTAATCGTTTGTGAAAGTTGGTACATGAATGAGGTATGAGTGATCTTCCCACAGAGTGCTCAGCTGCTGCCATAATGGCTTGCTGTTTTAAGCTCCTAGCGAGAGGAAAAAAATCATTGGCCAACATATTTTCTTAGGTACAGTATCTGTCTTATGTTTTCCTGATGCTGCTGTAATATATGCTACCAAAAGAGCACCAGAGCCTTAGTACAGCCTTGGGGCTGCTGTGGTGCCAGGATGCTGCCGCTTGTTTCCTGCAAGCACTGCTGGAAGACAAATAATAAAGTAAGTGAGATATGCAAGTATTATTAAGTATTAACTTAATATTACTTAATTTATTACTTAATATTACTTAATTAACTTAGTATTAACTTAAGTATTAACTTAAGCAAGTATTAATTAAGAAGTGGTCATCAGAAGTGGTCATTCTGGGATAAAGCTACGGCCCACCTTGTCCATTTGTCTCTTGTTTTTGGTCCCTTTGAGAAGGCAGGGCACATGCATAACTCTGCTTAGGCTACGCACCCACTCACAGCCAGCCAGAGCCTCCTGCATCTCGCTCTGCTCTTGTAAGGCTGACCTAACCAACACTTTCCCTGTACGTGCTCTGACAGGTGCTGTATTTGAACAAATTTTAATAGACAGCATATTAACTCTGGCGGCTTCAGACCACCGAGGCAGGTGTGCGAGTCCGCATCTCCCGTATAAACACTCCTGACTCTCATCTGCTTTGATCAGTATCATTCACTTCTGTGATCCTTGCTCTTTTCCAGCGTTGTGACAAATTTTTGGCTCCATGTCAACATAAATGTCTCATTGGCTATAATGGTGCTTGAGATGGGCCAGTTCATCTCAGTGTCATACCCTGGCAGTTCAGAAATGATCTGAGGATGCTGTGAATGCTTTCAAAACGTGCGTATCAAATCCTCTGCTGGGCTCCAAATTTCTGAGCATCTCCTCACCATGGGTTTTTATGATCTGGAACGCATGGGTACATTTCTGCTACCGCTGAGCAGAATGGAATGGGATGAAGCTACAGCACACACCGACACTTTCCTCCTCACACTTTCACTTCAAAAACTCTCTTCTTTAACCATTGGGCTAGAAT
This sequence comes from Anser anser, assembly GCF_964211835.1. Lineage (NCBI taxonomy): Eukaryota > Metazoa > Chordata > Aves > Anseriformes > Anatidae > Anser > Anser anser. The sequence goes on along the minus strand of NC_139733.1, from coordinate 19,313,918 downwards.
TGAAGAAAGTTTGTGGCGTTACTCAGGCCAATGTAGTAGAAAATTTGTATCATTATTAAACGAGGAAAATTGCCAAGGAACAGGGCTGGCATTACACGGTTACAACATCTTGGAATTTGACCCACAGTCAATGGGACTGTTGAATATACAGTGTTTGTGCTACTTTTTTTTTCTTTCTTTTTCTTTTCTTTTTCCCTTTTATTCTTCATATGTATTTAAGTAGAGAATTTGGGGACCAGCTCCATAGCTTAGCTCCATCAGCTGTAACAGCACCATTCTTACCTCCATCAGAAAGTTCTGCCTTTAGATTTCAGAGGGTATAAGAAAATTCACCAGAAGAACCTTAGACTACACAGGTTACTGATTCTCCAATGTTTTCAAATTCCTGTTGCCCCAGGCTATTACCTCAATCTACTTTTTTCTTAGTGACGGGTTGACATCTTAGACACTTAGTACAAAGAGCATTGGTATGATCGGCGTTTAAAGCAGCATGTTCTGGAAGTCATGCCTGCACTTATGTGATGGCTAACATCCTGCTCTTTGGAAATAAAGAGTATTTTAATCTGTTTCAATGCTGCAGAGAGGTTTTCCTTTCTTCTTTAGAGACAACTGTAACATGCAAATACCCTAGTGCTTAAAGAATATGCAGAAGTGTGTGTCTATACACATGCAACCTAATCGTTAGGATCATTTTCAAACCATATGCTCCAACTCATAAATAAAGTCTATTAACATTGAACTATTGATCAAAATCAGGGATCCCAGCATCATCTCTTTCTCTGTAGGCTGCTACCTCCACCAAGGCTTATAAGTTAACATTTGAATTGGAATTAGCTCTTGTAATTACATTTATATTAATAGAATTATAAGGCAAATTTTCTTCTGAGTTTTATCTTCAAGTGATAAACTGAATTGTCACTTCAATCTATTGCGCTTGCACAGAGATTTACTATATGTGAATCGTGAAGTAATTTTGAGATTGAAACTTGGGCAATTCTCAGGACAGACCGAGAGCACAGGAAAGATTTGTCTGCTCTCAGGTGTCTGTACCCCACAAAGATTTCCTTTCCCAGACCTTCATTGGCTGCTCTTATTAGCCCTTTCTGTAACCCAGCCCTTGCATTAACTACTTCGTGTGTACAGAAATGTTTATACCTCTTGGGTTTGAACCTCCTTTAGTTTCTGCTCCTTTCTCTTTCTTGGAGCCTGTCCATTTGTTCCTGTATTTGACACTAGTTTTCTGACATCTCTTCTAGCTATTCCCCTTAGAATCGTATATAAAATAATGATGTCCACCCTGAGCTTTCCTCTCTTCAAAAAGCACTGACCTAGTTTCTCTGCTTTTACAGTAGAAGTTCTCCAGTCCCATGTCAATGAGGTTGCCCTGACATATCTCAGCTCTGATAGTTATCTCTCTCTTTTAATAATGGCATCCTGAATGGGGATTATTTCCTCTAAATGCATCTTCATCTGTTCCCTGTAGAATATTTCCTTTTGAGTTACCTCTGATTGATCTGTTTTTGGTAGTGGGGCTAAGCAAAGATACCTCTGATCTTTCTATCCAGGGCCTGACCACAGGTATGATGCCTGTGGACTTTGGCCAGAATTGGAGCCTTTGATAACATATTCCCCAAACCCATATAAAACACAATGAAAAAAGCCATAGTTTAAATTACTCTTTCTTATTATTAATGGAGCAGATCCTCAGACAGTGCAGTGGGTCACTTAAGTCCTTGTATGTGTGCAGAGATGACAATATTGCCTACCAGCTACCGAATCGTTATTTTTGTACGGCACTGCTCACTTATTTCCTTCACTTTGCAGTACATTTTTTCTTTCCGTTATGTCCAAATTTCCCTCTCTTCCTAAGGAACTGATTCTCCATCATCAAAGTCAGGGGGAGATCTCACCTAGGCTCCTACAGGAACATGATCAAGGCCTGGAGTTTATTTTGGGTAAGTTTTCAGAATACTTTGTTTTCTTTCTTTTTTTTTTTTTTTTATTTTCCCGTTAATTTCTCCAACCTTGTTATTTACTTTTGCCATTCTTCATGTTCTTTATCATTTCTCATTGACCTCAGACTGACAAAGTGCGCTTAGGTTGTAAAAACTTCCCTTCGCCACTGCCTGCGGTGCTGATGCCGGAGCCGTACTGCTGTACCAGCAGCCTGACAGCCTTTGGTTACGGGACGCCTGCCAGCTTTTAGGTTAGCGTTACGCATGGTCCCAAATACACGGCTGAAAGACAGCAAACTCCATTGATGTGGGTCTCTTCAGGGTGTGAGTGCTAATTTGTCTGTTCTTTTTGCATGTTTTCAAACCATCCAGACCGTGTAAGCAATTTTTCTTTCTGATGTTTCCTGAAGAATGGAGGAGTCCTCCACCACCTGCCTCAGTTCAACTCAGAAATGCCTTGCACTGCCTAGTTGCAGTGTAAGGATCAGGAGAAATCAAGCTGACATACACATTTTGTCTAATTTTATATGACAAAAAGCATCAGAAATGTTTACTAATACACTTTGTACTAAGGGTTCCTTACAGTAGGGACCATCCTACCTTTGGAGAGGGCATTGTTTTACAGAGTAACAGCTTCCGTCACTTGTGATTCGTTTTCTTTTTCCCAAGTGGGTATAATCCTGATTTACACTAATATAACACTTATTTCTTCTAAATATATAAATATATATATGTATTTCTACCGAAATATTTATTTGGTGATTGGGTAACAATTCTGAGTGCTTTCTGTGGAATGGAGGCAGACCAAAGTGGCAAAGACCTCAACTGATTCTGTCCCACTGAAACCTCTGGACTTGTTCCCCAAGCCGGTCTTTCATATAGATATATTATCTCACTGAGAATTTCTTGTCAAACTATGTTAAGTAAATAAAAGCGAGGTGAAATATCAGCAACAAAGCTAACAAATGGAGCTGAATGCTCCACTTGAAAGAACAGACCTAGCTGTTTACCATGCTAATCTGAAATGAAATGAAAATGTATGTTTTTCATCTTTTCAGACAACCATCTTCAAATACAGGTAGCTAGGGTCTTTAACAACATAGATTTTTTTTTTTAAAGAAAAACCCTATTGTGGAGGCATCTTATATGCGTATGTGTGGATGGATCAGAGTAGAAACTGAAGTATCTATTACTGTTGATAGACTTACCAGTCTGAGCCTGTACATCATACACTGTTTTCATTTCCATGGCTAATAAGTGCCCACCTAATATACCCTGACAGAAGGGTACACGAACACTTCTGCATGCTCGGAGGCTGACTGTCTCTAACCATGCATCAGGCCCTGAGCACCCCTGGTGGCTGCTCCCTGCCTGACCCCACACACATGGATAGGGAGCCACTGCCAGCACCTAAAAATTCTTGGCAGCACCCAAGCCAGACATTAGTGCTATCGGTTGCACCTAATGTTTGTTGCCTTCAAGTCAGCATTTTCCCTCACACTCAGGGAGCCAGAAACTAACCGTGCTTTATTCTTTGCTTCCCAGACACTAAGCTCGCTTCGCAGCCTGGCTCTAGCAGCCTTCCGGAGGGAACATCCTCCCCAGACGGGCTGTGCGCTGCTAATTGCAAGGGAAATCCTGGCAGTGTCAGAGCCAGTGCCAAAACCTCCCTGATTGCAGCGATGCCGGGATCTCACCAGATGTCCGGGCTGTTCGTCCGTCTGGGGGTTTCTTGCTCGGGAGGCCCTCTGGCTGGCCTTGACCTCCCTCAGGAGTCACGGCCCCTCTCGCATCCTCGCAGAAGAAGGGCTGCTTCTGACGCAGCTCCATCCCCCCTCCGTTCCCTCTGACATATCTTTGGCATTTTCAGTGTGCTGCAGCCAGTGAGGAAGAGAAATGTTATCCAGCTGCTGCCGCCGGTGCTTTTCCTCTGCCTGTCACCCAGTCCTGGCGCTGGGCTCCCAGCCATCATCTGTGCATCCTCACTTCACGTCTCAAGGGAGCCTCGTAGCGCCTGCACGGGAAGGTGGAGTGAGCCTCAAGGAACTTTCTGGTGAAGGAGAGGCAGGAATATGAAAGTAATTTAATTTTTCATGCAAAACTCTGTTAGGAACTAGTAGACTTTCCAAAATGTATTCCAAAGAAATGCAGAGATAGATTCCCGACCGGCATTAATCAGTGCTGATTAAGTCATGGAGCTACCCAATTTCTGCCTGGTGAGTACTTTTCCTGTCATTGATTTATTGCCTTCCTTAGAAAAATAAGACCTGGGAAATAAAGAGTTCAAGTAAATTTACTCAGTTACCCAGCCAACTGTTGACTGTGGTACCAGGGATAATAAATGTGGAGGGGAAATTCCTCCTGCACGTTCATGTACTGAGGTCAAGCGTAGAGGTGTCCTGCATGTGCTCCAAATCCTCCAGAAGCTGGGGAATGCAGCTCAGCTGCAGCAGTAGGTGCAGGGCCTTTGAAGAGCAAAAGGAAGATGTGTGGCTAAATAAAACAAGGACATGCACGCGGGCAGAGGGACTGCAGCTTGGGGTTCGAGGTGGTGGCTGCAGAGAGCCTGGAGGACCCCTTCCCTCGCTATGGGAGAGGAAAACCTGCTCCTCCTCCTCAACCTGCGTGAGGTTGGCTCTCAACCTGCTTGATGGTTACCATCCAATGCTTGCCTCCAGTACTCGTCCTGAGGAGTGAGGCCACGGGGTGCTGTTTCTTTCCTCTCATTCATAAGACAACTCCTCGGTGAATTTTACTTCAGGTTTGCAGGATTGTGCTGTGTGGGGGTTATTGTTTTCCTGCAGACACATGGCATTATATTTAAGTCACTGGATACATTAACACCACCATCTGGTTTTGTTTTTCAAATGACAGCACACTATTTGTTAAATACTTTCTACCCTATCTTCTTTAAGATATTTTAGGGATAAAGTCTGCAGTGCTGTACGTACAGAAGGACAAACCTTATCAAGTTTGCTTGTTTCACTTACCAGTCCAGACTTCATGTTGCTTTCCAGCTCTCTTTAGAGTACTCGTTCCATATTGTCATTAACCTGAAACAATGAACAACTTTCAAAACCCTATGAACTATGCAGCATGAAGAGCACAGCTGTAGGAGGCTTGCTAGGAACAACGTGTGAGGCTGTCCAAACAGAAAACGAATGCTTTGTGTTTTGGGTATTCATTTTGTGCCATTAATAATGGATCTGGCTTCTGGAAGGAGCCTGTCACTTGAAGGTGACTTGAAAATCCTTTAGAAAGTATGAATCACCCACAAATTCCTGAACACCTCCAAACACTTCTGAAACTACAGCTAAGTCATAGCTGGTAAATCCTCCCATTTACTGTAGTAATTTGGTAAGTGTAAAAAGACCTTTACACAGAACAAACTGAGATGACTCTTCAAGACAGCTAAAACGCAATGAAAGGATCAATTCACAACTCTCTCCGTTTTGCCTGTATTAGGCAAGCGGCCCATTTGTTCCTCATCCCATGATCCTCTCAGGTGACAGGGACAGTTACTTGGTGTGCCCTCAATGGGCTTTCATGTGACCAGGAGAGGAACACCTACTGCTGTCACCCAAACTATACACATACTAACTATGTATTTTATTATTTATTTATTAAAGAAAGCTGCATTGGTACAAACATTTGCCTGTTTCCTGGCCAGTGGCACTTGTTGCGAACCACACAGTGACAACGAACAGGATTTTTTTTTCTTCTCTAAGTCAGAATATTTACATAGTTAAACCCCGAGGCTCTGCCCACTCCGCCCTTTACTCCAGATCGTTGCCTCTGCACTAAATAAATTAACAAGTTATCACCAAGACTGCCAGGCCACTTCGGGCTCCCCATTCCTGCGCCTGTCATTGCCACTCAGGGCTGTGCTGGGACGTGACAACCCCGCAGCACAAGGTCACCCCCCCCCCCCCCCAGCCACTCTTTCGCTGCTGCTTGGAGACGACCATTCTGAGAGATGATTTGTTATGGTAGAATCAGAGGCACATTTGTTAGTTAATTCATTCTGTAAAACTCAAATGAGATGAAAAACAAGCAGAGATCTGACAAATGGCATTTAATTATGTCTGAGCCTAAAATTCATAATACATATTTATGCTGCCCTAAGTCATTCACAGCCAAGGTCCCTTTTATTCTCATAACTGAGTCCAAATGCTGATATGGGAAGAGGGTGTTAGTGATGGGCTACTTTTCATTACAGTGCCTCTTTCTTCATGCCTTGACTTCCCATCCCCTGCGCTCACCCCGAGCAGCACTTCTCCAGGTGTTATTATTCCATGGCCCGCGCAAATAATGCAAAGAGCTTACAGTTACCCATTAGCTTTATATTAAAGATTTCAATGGTCTGCCTTCTAACGTTGTCTGGTCTCTAACTTCTTCATAGGTTTCTGTCTCAGGCTCGGGGTGTAGGAAGATACCAGGAAGCATTGCAAGGACCGTGTCCCTGCTGAGCTACAGCCTGCAGAAAGGATGGGCCCTGCCGCTCTCAGGATAACTTGCTTTCTGCAGAGGAAGGGCAGCTGCCTCTGCAGTGACTCCAGCAGCACCGGTTAGTACAGTACAAGTAGGAACCCCTTGAACTGACGTTGCAGAGGCTGGACAGAGAGTACAAAGCATAGGCTCCTGCGAAGTGGGTACTCAGGCACATGTGCCTCCTTAAAACAGAAGCTCGGACCTGGAGAAATATCAACAGGCACTGAAGTGCTCACCTGAATGAGCTAAATATACACCTGCTTCCACCTCCAGCTGCTAGAAATCTATGGACTGAGTTTGGGGTAAAGGATTGAAATGTTTTTGTCACAATAACATATGCTTCAACTCTGCAGAAGATGCGTGTATATTTTTATGATGGCTTGGTGCTATTATTGTAAAAGTAAGCCATTTTTAAAGTCCTTCTGTCAGTACGGCATAGGGTCTCCAACCACGATCCCTGGCAATGTGTGCCTGAGGACAGCCCTAAGGGAGAAAGGTTTCTATCTTCTCCCCCTCCCAGCTTCCTGAACCTTTGCTCCTGGGAGAGCCAGCTGCATGGCAAGGCCTGCCCATGCCCATGAAGTCAGCAAGAGGCTTGTCATCCTCTGCAGTGGACTCCCATGGCAGCCTGACCATGCCTCGTGTCCTCCTCCACCACAGCCCATGAGACAGCAGCCCCAACAGCTTCATCTGGTCTCCTGAAGGGTTGTGCCAGAGGAGGACGACCTCCCCGGCAGTTCAGGAGGAGGCGATTTCACAGCCCACATCTGGCTGCCCTGCTGTCCCTGCCTCTCTCGCTGTGGGACTGTGCAAGGCCAGAGAGCGCTTCACGTGCTGCTTGACATCCTTGCCCTGCTGAGGCACCAGAGACACCACCTCTCCTCCCCTTTCTCCTGGCATGCTGCCACCCAAACTCACCAGGCAGCTTCAGGGTTTTTTTTTTTTTTGTCCTCTGGTGGGAAATTTCCTTTGACCCTTTCAAGTGGGACAAGAACAGATATTAGGTTTGTTGATGATGAAGTGCTTTTATCTAGATTCAACAAAAGAGGTACAATGAAAAGATTGCAGCTGCTGAGCGAAAGCGCCGCACCTATTACAGAGTTCATACGCATTTACGAGTGGCACATCAGCGAAGGCTCTCCTCACCCCAGCAGATGTACGCCCTTTCCACAGAAAACTTGTTAATCTTTCCGTCAGCTCTGCATGCTTTGCATACCTTTGGGAAAACGTGGTGTTTGACTCTCTTGCCAGATCTTGCAATGATAGAAGTGCTATTAGCAGGTGAAAGCTACATGGAAGTATTTTATCTTTCCGTAAGTCTTCTAGGTCCTCTTGCTGCAGGATGGGACAGCAATTTAAAACCCCAGATAGCTTGGGTTATAACTAAATTCTAAGAACAGCACTGCCCTATCGAATACACGTCTACTTACACTCCCACACTGCCTATACGCGACACAGGGTGCATATAGATAGATGATAGATAGATTTTGGGGAAGGAATATAATTAAATTCTTACTTGTTTTTATACACACACGAAGTCACGCAGCTAAGAAAACAATATGTTCTAAAATTAAGGTAGCAAATCAACTCAGTCAGGAAGCAAGTAACTCAGACTTGGCAAAGGAGGCCGAAAAAAAGGTTACTATTGTCTGACATCATACAGCAACTGCACTTTATAATAAGGGCAATAAAGCTTCTACTAACCAGAGAAAATCCTGATGAAATTTGGGGAAGGATATAGCTTGCAGTCAATCAACTGTGCAAAAGTAGCAATAAGCATTTGCCCAAGTCCTAATGAAGCAGGAACACGAGAGCACGGTTGAAAAGGAACTGCAAATGCTTTGCAAGCTCACCAGGGTGGCCCAGGCAGGGGACAACAATATTACTGAAAAGTCAAAGGGAGCATTACTGGCCTTGAACACATGCACTGTGATAGTGACCAGCGCAGCCAGTGAGGGCCGGGGTCCCCAGGGCTGCTTTAATTTGTGCTGGACTGAATTTCCTTAGAAACCCTTTGAAAGCCCAGTCCTGCTGGAACACGCTGCCTTTCCTCTCCCCATGGCCCTTGTGTCCCACCACCCATGTTCAGGAAAGGGAATGAGCAGCAGGTGGGATTCAGATGTTTTGTAATGGAGGAAATGTTCATACAGGGAGCATTCAGCTCTTTTACGCTGGTTTCCAAACACTTGCCTTCCCCCAGTATGAGCCCTCCTGACTGCTGAACGAAATATAGACATGGCACGGTAATTTTGCAGCCACTTTTGTGCAAAAATGCTATAGCAAAGGGAAGACACCAGGATGAGGACAACAGTTATGTCAGTGAGCAGTAACAAGAACGAGGAACACACTGGAAAACAACCAGTGAGCTTTGCCTCATTCCTAAAACTTTTGCATCTCACAAAGTTCACATGCTTTAACCCAAGTCAGTGTTTGCCCCACTGACATCAGTGGCTAGATGCTCCTAGATTTCAGCAGCCTGAACATTTTCCCCAAGTGGCGTTATTTCCTTGTCTTTTCGCTATTTACACTACTCTCCAGGCTCACTCTTTATGTCTGTTCTGGCCTCTGACTTATAGATACGCTAGATCCTGTTGTGGTTGCCCTGTACCTTGTTTAACTCATGCCATCTACACAAAGAAGTTCTGGAGTGCTTGCAGGCAATTTCATGCTTATAGTGCATCAAATTTGCTTGCACAAAAATGACTGCACAACTGCATGGGATGGTGAAAGTCAGAGCCCATGGGTCGCAGCAAAGCCTATCACAGTCAGTGCAAACATTCCCACAGCGTTAAACAGATTTTGGATCTGACCTTCTGCATTCAGGAGTGGATTCCTACTTAGCATATTGTCACCAAGGGAGTCTTTTTCAGATTGAGCTCAGGTAGACGTGAGCCAAGGAGCAGCGTCAGCTCAGTCTGGGTGTTGTAAGCAATCCTGCCTGCCATTGCAGGATTTGGGCTGGTGCTGAGAGGTGAGTTCCCTACTGCAGGGCCTTGCAGCCAGAAAAGCAGGAGGATGGCGTACCTTGTACGCCCAGTCCACATACAGCTTGGGTCACACACAGTAAAGTAACTGCTCTTGTACTAATGGGAAATGAGTTGCGGTGGTCTTGATCCTGCTCACACCAAGGACTGGTATCAGCATTGCAAAAACATAGGGAGCATCCCTAGCTCCTTTTTGAAGCCTTGCCTTTGTTTAAAATGTAAGGATTACACCCGACAAATAATAATCATAAGGATTTAAATAATAATTTCTTCCTAGCACCTTGTTTTTTAGTAAAATCTCAGAAATATACATCACATTCTTATGCTTGCAAGTAAGAAGATTTATAGTTAGACTAAAACAGGGAATTTTACGTTTCTGATTTACTGTATGCAACTTCTAAATATCAACAGAAATGCGCACATTTGTTTTTCTTCTTCGCTGATCCTAGTTCATCTTCAAGGCCTTGAGAAGTTATAAAATTCAGATGAAGAATGAAGAAGTCACCCTCTGGTCCAGCACCCCCTGCCCCAGGACATGGGAGGACACCTTCCTTACCTTGCTAGCTTCCAAGTTTGGAGCCCCTGGTGCAGAGAAGCAGCTCGGTGTTCAAGGTTCACAGTGTTTTCATGGACAAGTGGGGTCATTGGCAAAGCTCGCAGCCAAACCATGAAAGTTTTTCAGTTGACTTCGACACAACATTTACTCTGCTCTGATGAACAAAGCAAATGTTCAGTTAACTACTGACATGCAGCTTCTGGTCCTAATATTAAATCTTTGTTTTCTTCTCTCTTCTTGTACCTTTACCAAATAGTAGTAAATTATTTCATGGGTTAACCTGACTTTCCTTCTCTTCCCCTGTCCTTCAAGAAGGTGTCTTCTAAGGGAGACCCGCAGTTTGCAGAAAAGCCCAGGCACAACCAACAAGCAAGACCTGGTTAGAGCAATCAGTGATTTTAGGCTCCCTCCTCATCCCAAGTGGCTCTGGCAGTTTCCTTTTAGTCGTTAGCATTGCTCATATTATTTACACAGCTGCTCCAGTAACTTTTTCTTGTTATATATTTATTTCTTACTAGTTGTGTTTTTTTAATATTATATTTATATTAAATTTTTCTCCCTTTAGATTTTAGAACAGCATCAGTTTATGTTTACTGCCTTAAAATGTGATTTGCTTGTAATTAAAAACACAAATCTAGCAGTGTCTAGATTTAAGGGTACCTGTGTTTAGTAGTGGGATACAGGTTTTAAAAACTGAACCCTATCATTTCAACATCCATAATCAGTTTTTAGGGTTTTTCTATTATTATTATTTCAAGGTCTAGGTGTCTAAAATTATATCATTTTTCTCACTTGCTTTTGCTAGCTGCTTTCTAAAAAAATGTATTCGTGTAGCTGTGCATGTTATAGCTGTGTGTATGTATGCCTGCTGGATTTACATGCACAATTACCCCAATGGCACACAACCCTCAGAAGCCTGCACATGCAAAAAGCCTGCTAGCTGTAAAACTGTTGGCATGGATGCTCGATTTCCATATGCAGTCACAATGAATATGCATGTACATTAGGTGCACAAGCGCACACATTTCTGAAACCGGAGGCCTCAATGTGAAACTAAAGAAGAAAGGACAAATGCTTTGGAGGAGGGCTTTAGGTCAAATTCAGTGCTAACAGTTAGCAGGCATAAATCTGCTGGATTGTACTCATGTGTCTTATATCAGTGCAACTCATTTTCTTCAATTAGATGTAGGAAAATGCTGTGGATTTATAGTTTTCTTATTTTTGCCTTTACGTCTTTTGTATGTTTATAATTTTCCTTAGTTTTCCTTTTCTGATTTTAATAGATGAAAAACAGCCCATTGTATTTTTTTTTTTTCCCCAGGCTCCTCAAGTTAACAGAAAAACAGTTTCTGGGTACTAGCATGCTTGAAAATTAGCAACTAAAGACTGTAAACATAGACTTAGGTGTCTGAATTTAGGCACCAATTTTTTAAAACCTTGGCTTAGAAAATAAAATAAGTGAATGTATATAGATAATATAAATCACCAGTCACTTTTATTACATGTATGTTTATATAAAGACCTTAGAACACGTTTTAAAAAATGTAAACGTTCCTTAGTATGTTTAACTATGTGTCTAAAGAAGATGTAGGACAGAAAGAAAACAAAAGTTTGACGAATGTTTCTGATCAATCCTGAAGAAATCAATAGGAATTCACTCACAGCATGATTTCATTTAACTTTCCATGCTAGGAATAGTAACCTGGCTTTCTGTTAAAGCTAAAGCATTCCTACTTCTTAGTGATTTAATTCTCATGTCAACATATATCAGCCAGGCAGAGAATGGCTCGGAGCTGGGGAAGGGGAGGAGTGGATGGAAACATGCAGAAATTGTGTGGACTGAGTTGTATGGTTGAGTGACTTTGTTTCACCAAAACTGCTTTCTAATAGAAAATAGCATTTTCATTGTGATGCACACTTCTCTTCCCCTTTGAGGAAGCCAAAAGTGTCTGTTTTTTAGAGCGTGTTTTATTGCTTATTTGGAAAATATGTAACACCTGAAAATCGGAACAGCTTGGTAGAGGAAAAAAACACATTGAGTTGCAAGCACTGCTGTGGTGTGTTTTTAGAAGCCCCAGCCTGGTTGCCCCCTTCCCTGTCAGCCACACACACACACCCCAAAATTCCTAGAATTGTGGCATCTCCATCTTACTCAACATTAAGAGGGGAGATGAGCCCAGAGAACAAGAAGCTTGAGGCATGTAAACCATAGTACTCGTGGATGAGTCCAATTTCTTGATTTTTTTTTTGCCAAAAGGAAAAAATGTTTGTCAGTAACACATCTCAGAATTTTGCTTTGGAAATATAAACTTTCCTCTTTCTCACAAGAATTTTAAGTATTCAGTGAAGAAAACCACCACTCCCCACAAAGCAAGGTAAAGCTTTTAGCACTGCAGGCTCCTAAGTCAAACTTCTGCTCCTTAGCAGACCAGAACCTTACATGGTGTATGGGAACCAATGGAGCATTCAAACCCAGAACATCTGGTTTGCAATATTTTGTTCATTTGTCCGTGTTTGTGCTCCTGAATGCATGCGCATTTGGGTCCATAAGTGTGAGTGCAGTGCATGTCTGTTCTTATTTATTCTAAATATAACCATTTTTCTGAAAGAACATTATTCATACTGAGATAAAAGAATGCTATCCTTCATACATCTTTGGCTCAAAACCTTGAGCCTGACACTTAGCATTATAAAGGACTAACCCAAAGTGTGGAAACAGTTCTCCATATACTGATAAAGTCCAAGCTCAGGTTGGTCCACTACAAGAAAGTTAAGGATAATGAAGAAGATCCCAGCTTTGCTGCTCCATTGAATCCCCAGCTATACATATAGCAGATGCCCTTTTTACGATATGGGACATGTAGGCTAAGAAACTTATATCAGCTAGTGACACCTGAAAGTGACCTTGTTTTGCAATACATGTTTTTGTCTTGTCTACACACAAAATTATGCATGTGCACACACTATCTGGCTGAAACAATGATTTATTCTGAATTCTTCCATCAGCGTCCAGATTTGACTGACCGTGGAAGTCATACAGAACAGATGAAAAACGTTTTACTTTTAGGCAAAACTGTTGAGTGAGTCTGCAAAAGGAAAGACCATAAAATCCAGTTTCAGTCCAACAAGCTAAAGAGGCTCTATTACCTTTATTTTCAGTTATTTTTGTGGGCAAGATATGAAGCAAAATAGCTGTGGCTGTTTAGCTGCCTGAACAATAGAAAAGTTTATGCAGCTCTTGAGCTGAAATGTTTTTGACAGTTTTCAATTTTAGCTCTTTTGATTTTGTAAGAAATCTGCAAAAATATGATTGTGAAAATCACCAGTTTCATGCTTTATTCCTTTCTCAGAATTAGACTATATTGTCCAACTCCTCTTCACTTACAGTGTCTGAGGGAATCCTAGAGAATAGCTGGCAAGAATCAGCGCTGGGCTGTTGCTTAGAAACTGCCTGGGTTTCTATATTATTGCCTGATGTAATAGTTATATTGCCCACTTGCATCTGTTAACAAGCAATACAACGGAATCCACAGGTACCAATAAAGAAATAAACCTGGCATTCATTACTTTGCTTGAAAATTCATCAGTGCTTTTTTTCTGCCTTGCCAACAGGGAGGAAAAACAATTTGCTCAGGTGCTAATTAATAAAATAGGAGATGTACTGACTCTAAACATATCTATTTTATTTAGATTTATTTATTTTGCCCCAGGGAAAAATATGTTGTAAAGAATAGTGTATTAGTATAATTACAATTTTGTAATGTTGTGGAAAGGTATGAGCTGTGGTTTGTTGGTTGCTTTTCTTTTTTCTTTTTTCCTGTAAGCCACAGTGTGGTAATATGACCATTCTTTTAACATTTTTAATAGAAGTAGCACAAATTCATTTATAAAAGGAATAGGACAGGTCATTTCTATTGAGCACTATTACTAGATGCTCAGCAAATCCCTAGTTACAGATGAATGAGCTTACCTTAGTGGCATCAATATTGCCAAATCCAAGGGTGTAAAAAGGAGCAGATGGGATGATGAGAGCATGAGATGGGCTCTGTGAGTGCTTTTGTGAAAGCTATACATTCCCGTATACAGATCAAGATTGGGGGAGAAAAAAAAACAAAAAAGCACGTTTTTTTGGTTCGTGTATTCAGGTTTATCTTACAAGAACAAGGGATAGATTTCCCTACCCATTAAAAGCCGTATTATAAGAAAAAAATCACAATTTTTGGCAATAAGGAAATCACCGGCTGTCCTGAAGACAGTCAGACTGAAGAGAACTGGCAACACTTTGTCACCCAAATGCAGCAGCTCATCCCTCATGCCTGCATTTAGAGTAATTGTAATAAAAGTGATTGTAGCCCAAACCTGAGTGACAAAATGTGGGGAAAAGCACCAGAAGAGTTGCGGGGAAGAGCAGGCTTCTGTGACACTTAAAGTCACAAGTAAATCTTGCTCATGGGAGTACAGACACTGCTTAGACAAACTACATTTTGCTCTGTCTGGGGGCCTAGTTTTTTGTGAGTGAAAACAGCTCGAACTTCTGCTGTGTTGTCAGGCTCCTTCTCTGCAGGCACTGGTGCTGTGGTGGAGCACTGCAAAAGCTGAGGCTGCTCAGCAAAAACAAACGAGGGGGTGTACGCTCAGCACAACGTGCGGGGATTTATGAATGCAACTCACATTAGTGTTAATGGGAGTTACACACGTAAATCCCTGCCCTTCAACATGATAATACATAATATACCCCTTAATTTTTAATTCACCAGGGTCTCAATTTTAAAGCATTTTCATATAGTTTGTCCTAATTATAATCGTTTTTAATGACAGCTTAAAAATTTCACATGACTGTCTTATCACATACGGTACTTAATTTCTCAAGTGAACAGTTTCAATGTAGTGTATTCTGGGAATTTTGAGAACTAAAACACTAAGGAAAAAACGACTTTGTATAATCAAATGAGATATTATTCTGCTATGTTTTATATACACTAGGACATAGTTTCTCACAGTATTGGTGGCCATTTTGAAAAGTACTCAGAACCAGTTTGGGTTTGGAAAGTTTTCAGCTTAATCTTGGTTTTATGGCCAAGGACGCCCCCCTCCCCACATTCCTCATTGCCAGCACTGATACAAATTAGTACATAATTATTAGTTAATGCAGGCTTTGGGGAGGTTTCAGACTACAGACCATTTTTTCTATTCTATAGGACCTCACAAACTCCAAATGCACGGCTTCAACAGCATAATTTGGACACCCAACAGATGAGCCTTTGCACACTGACAAGTGACCAGATTCAGAGTACATCCACATGCCCCACATATCAAACGTTTGCCATTGCTCCCATTATCTCATTTGGGCAGGTTAAATAATTGTGATCAAAGTAACCAGAGTCAGAGATCTCCTGCATTGCCTGTCCTGACAGATGGACACATGCCCTGGTATCCCCCTCTAACAACACCCAAGCATCTGCCTAACTTTTCCCTGAGCCGCAGCTGCTAGGAGCCCAGCCACTGACTGCAATGAATGATCAACAGCTTCTGGGAGTCCCATTTCAAGCATTTCCCTGCTCTGCAGCCAGAGCTTTATGTTCTCTTATTTCAGTCTCTTAAACTGCTTTTCTTGCAGAACTGGTGTTCTGCTTTGACTTTGCATTGACTAAACTAAGTCCTGCATTATTTTTAGCTCTTTACGTTCAGAGGGAGTAGCATACACATATGTATTTTTACTACTTACAGGTACAGAGAGGGCCATGGCCAGCAAATAGATGATGAAATACCAAGCAATGATTTCAAAACTAGCCTTAGTGACTTAAGAACTTAAGTGTCATTTTCAAGAATGACCAGGGTGCTGAGATGCCAAGTACCATTTTTAAAAATAGACTTTAAAGTAACTACTTACCTAAGGTGATCAGGTATGACTAAGAATTCTCAACAATTAGCATTATTAACTAATAATACTTTAAAGGTTCGACTTCAACTGTGCTCAAGAAGTCATACCTACCTACTTTTCCAGTACTGAGTGAGAAAAACTGGACTGCCTCCTAAAACACACAGAACTGCTAGACTGTACTAATATGTATACATCCATGTTTTATATAACCTTTAATTACTGAACAGCCATGACTATAGAGGGGAAATAACTTGCCAAATTAGTAGCCTTCAAACTGTCACTTTTTATAAAGAATAAATGATAAAAAGAAATGTAGCACTCATTTGTTAGTCATATTTATGGCAGCTTTAAACTATTTTGTATGTAGACTCCAGTTGTTGGTATTGTTTCTACTACAAGAAAAATAATTTGGCTGCTGCTGCAACATTTTAGCTTTCACTGTTACTATAAAAACAATCCCCAGGAGATTTTTAGTCTCCTTGCATTGCTGGTTCACAAGGACTTAGGAAGTAAAAGTTTAAAACTGGTAACAGACAAATCACTTTTAAAAGCCAGCATTGTACTGGCCTGGGAGAGCTACAGGAAAAGCTACTTTAAAAAAAAAAGAGCAACATGCAACAGTACAAGAGCTAAGCAAGCCTAATTATTTTTTAAACAAATATATGGAGGTCATCTAAAACTGTGAATGCATGAAATGGCTTTTCCTACATGTGAATTGTCAGATCCATGTCAGAATGGGCATCCAAGCAGAGATCAGCTCCCTAACACTGCTCCCAGTAGAGAGGCATCTTAGCCTTTGAGTAATGTGCTCTAAAACAACAACATACTTCTTCTGAACGCATTAAGGCTAACATTTCTCAAGTTGGGATACCCAGAGTCTGACCTGTCTTATGGCAGCACATGGCCCTCTGTGGCTGAGAGTTTTGGTGTAACCTGGGGCTTTTGGGGTGGGTGTGCTAAATTACATGCCTTGAGCAAACAGTTATAATTTGGTGCTTTTGTAATTTTGGTGAATTGGATAGGCACTTCCACAATGCATCCCCTGAGGTCTTCAACATATTTGAAGACTAGACAAGGATTTTTGCTAGAGTACAAGAAAAGAGCCAAAGCCCCACAGAGATTTAGAGGGATTTGGATGTTCAGCTCCTACAAACTCCCTCAAAACTTCCAGCCCTGTTTTGTAAATGACGGCTGCATCTCGACAGATTTGGTGGTTCAGTTTGGCTGGTTGTCTGCATCCGCTCAGGCTGGAACCTGGCCCGGGAATTTCGTTAGACCATGAGAAGTTTCCAGGAGAGTTTTCAGCTCTTGGTTCCCAGGTATCTGAGGCTTTGCCACTTCCACTTCCCCCCGCCAGAAAATGCAGAGATGTGCAACCATTTACGAAAAAAAGCTGGCCAACCCCTTTCTGAATCAAAGGAATATGCATGTTTTGGATCAAAGACTGAACAAAGATTTGACTAGCTCCTGCTTTCTCTGTCCTGTGCTGCCAATGTCTGATCCTAAATTATATCCATTGGCCAACACAGAACATCTTATTGAAGTTACTTTTTACTAAAAGTAAAATAAATATCAGTTTTTGATCCTTAGGTAGGAATCATGCAAAACTGTTCTTTAGCATATTTTGTTTTTAAGACTCAAAGTCTCCATTTTCAAATCAGTGTGTCTAGACCCAGGCTCCAGAATATATCTTGATGCATGCAGACAAGCAAACATCATTCTACAGAAAACTGTTGAGCAATTGCTGCTGCTCTTCCTAATGCCCATCTCGTTGCAAACTAAGTCACTTTTGTACAGGTCAAGCACGTCCCAAGACCTGAAATCAAACAGAGGAAGGTGCAGACCTAGACACTGACATTTACACTGGGGTGGCCCTCAGAGCTAGAGCTGCATCTCAGTCACACAGAACAAAGTCATTGTGTCAGAGGGCTCACGCTGAATGTGCCAGACTCCACATTACACTCTCAAATGGCTGAAAGTGCTCCAGCAATTAGTATGTGTAAAGCCCTCAGCTATTCACATCCTAGGAAGTAGTATGGATTTTAATTATTATTTTTGGGGGAAACCATTCCAAATGGCAAACCAGCAGTTATTTGTCTGCCATCTATTGATGTACTGTCTTGATCTTTGAGGCTCAGAGGGATACATTTCCACCTTTAATCCTTCAAACTTTCTAATGCTTTCATGTACAAATGTATACAGTAACTTGGCGTTAGCATTCCACAAATATGCAAATTGTCTGTCAGATTGGACAGGCTGCATGCATTTGAAGTTGTGTTGACAGCCTACAGAAAAAAGACATTCTCAGCTCAAACATGAACAAGATGTTTATATCCCTTTTCCCTAAAAACATACATTTTATGTTTTAAGCAGAGATGGGAGCAAACTGCAAAATTTGGATCAAGACGTCTTTTGCACCCATAGAATTTGGGGATGTCTGCATCAGGGGATTTTGATTCAGCTGGCTCTTGGAAGGGGAGATTCAGCTCAGATCTGGCTTACATTCCAGCCTTCACAAAATACAGTGGGAATTTGCACATGAGCCTCTGTTTCCAAGTAGGTTAACGCATAAAAGAAGCAGCTCAGAAGGTGTCATACTCTAGATGCAATGAGCTCTGCAGTTGGTGGTGACAGCAGTTACCTGACAAAGCACCATCTTGCCAGTCAACAGAAAAGGAAGCTGTAGAGCCCAGCATCTTTCCTGGCCTGGAGAGAGAGAAACAGCAGCACTGAGATCTGACAGGTGCTGGTTACACATAGCACAGATAAATGCTAAAGGCCATGGCGTAGATTAATGATGGGATTGAGACAACTCTAAGCATCTACCTCCATAGTTCAGACCCTCAGAAGCTCTTATTTGGAAGCTGCCAAGTCCTGCAGGGCCTCCAGTGGTATCAGCACATGCTGATCAGGTGTTGATATGAACCCAAATACACTTGCATTGTTTTTTAAGCACATTACGCAGATCACGTAGCCCCAATAAAAGCAAGCTGTTAGCACCTCGACTTCAACAAGTTCCACAAGCCAAAGTCAATGTCGTTTTCCAGCAAGGTTATAGCCAACTGTCCTCTTTGACTAAATATTTTTAAATCTTTTAATTGAAGCAGGTATATGGCACACACATTTAACTTAACTAAATCGTCTCCTAGATTCCCTGCCTTGACATGAAGGACCAAGTTCCCTCTTATTACTATGCAGGAGTAGCAAACTACATGTCTTTGTAGGTTCTTGCATATTGTCCACTCCAGTGAAGTATCCTAAATTGTGACTTGACATGGAAAGAATGGCTGTTTAATTACTGACTGTATTGAGCACTGTGATTCAGGTAGGAACCTTATCTAACAGCTGCTTCCCCAAAGCATTCTGACACTGCATCTGGACATCCGGTGCAAAGTATCATAAGGTCAGGAGCAGAAGGGATCACCTCTGAAATAATTGCTCTTGTAACACAGGCTTCTTCTGCAGCTCATAAAAAATTTAGTTTTAGTGGTAAAGATGCACTAAAGAAAGTGGGAAATATCCCATGGCATCTAGGCCCCATGAAGCCAAAGAACCTGTGAAGTAATGAGTCTCCTTAGAGCACAAGTGGAAATTCTGTCAATTAAAAATCTTTGCTGCAGCAAAGCACAGATGATCTGGAGTGGAGAGCTGAAAGAATGAAAACAAAGAACTTTAAATATATTTCATAAACATTGAAATTTTCCTTTTTTCACTGTCAAAAGACAGTGAAGGGGGAAACATTAGGCCTGTGATCTTCCAGCGTTCATTAATTTCAGTGGCCCTGTAACTTGGGCATGCCCATGACACTGCAGCTGCTCAGTACCACTTCTTGGCATCTTGCAGGAACTCCCTGAAGATCCAGTCTTTACTGTGCACTTCCCACAAACCCAGCCCTAGCCACCTTTTGCCTCATTCTCAGCTGCAAAAGCATGTGCTTTAGGTTTTACATGTGGCAGGGAATGCTATCAAGCCATGCTGTCTGTGGACTTGCTGGTTACCTTCTGGCACTTGTGCCCTGACCAACTTCTGGGTCACACGCCAGAGCTGTGTACTGAACAATGGCCAAAGACCCTCGCTCTGCATTCCAGCTTGGTGAATACTGGATAACTTAACAACCACATGGGCAAAATTACTAACATCAGGCCACCAAGCACAGAAACAAGGTCACTTCATATCTCTCTGGAGTTTTGGAAGCCTGGAGCTGCTCAGGCAGTGTATTCCCAAGTCAGAGTGCCCCAGAGCAGCAGGGGATCTTGTGAAGTGAGTGTTGGTATTATGGAATTCAATCTTAAGTTATGCTAGCCCATATTTAAACAGCCATTTCGGAGGCTTAATTCTCCTGAATGGGTACGGATTGTTTGCCAAAGACAACAGCTCTGAATGGATCAGCAGCTTCAGATGGAATACCTTCAAAGAATGTTCTTTGATAGCCTCCCAAAAATAAAGAAAAGACAACTGGTGCCAAAAGAATGGCTCAGTATAGGAATGAGAAACCTAGCAGTAAAGAGTAATAAGCATATCAGGAGCCCAGTCTGACAAACAGGAGCATAAATGCTTGCAGGGTAGGGCCTCAGAGCTGCTCTGCTGCCAATGATTCGTGTGGTCTTCAGGAGAGTTGACAGCAGGAACTATGCCTTTGCTTACTTCATAAGAGTAGATAACTCAGCAAGACTGGAGAAATCATTTGACAGAGGCCAGATTCAGAAGGCATCTGAAATGTCTTTCTTTAAAGATAATCATGTTAGGAATCAAAAGGGGTCTAGTGTTAGAGACTTGCCTTTCAAATGCAACAAATGATTATACCTGTCAAGATTTATGGACAGATTTATTTATGTTGACAGAGGGACCACTAATAGTTTGACAAATGAGAAGTCTTGACAGATACAACAGATATGTTCAAGTATATTTCCTCCTGTTTGAAATAGGAAATGAGTGAGTTATGACAAGCCTGTAATGTATATTGATACGTCTATTCCTAGGCTCCATCTACAGAAGTAGATGTACTCTATGGTGCTGGATACTGAGCTAGAAAGCCAGTTATAATCTTAATCATCAGCAACCCTCTATCCTCCTCCACCAAGAAAGCATTCAGAACAGCTAATTTAGAGAAAACAGGAAGGAAAGCATTTCCAGCTGGTGCTCTTGGATGGAAAACTTGCCTTCCAAAATAAGGCAAGAATCTGGAGAAAAGAAATAGTAGGCTCTCAGGAAGCTTTATATTTAACATGATCGCTAGGCAGGGACTTTTCATGTAAATTCACAGCAAGCTGAATCCTCCTCCCCAGCACAGAGGGCCAGGCCTCACTGTACCATCGAGGCTTCTGGTCAGCTCCAGCCAAGAAAGCAGGTCTGTCCCCAGGACTGCTGCAGTCCTATGGCAGGGAACAATTCTGCACTAAACTCTCATTCAGAAGAGGTATAAAAAAGCTATTGCCTTGCATTAGTTCCTGATCAAAGGCCAGTCCAATGAACGGGAAGACACCAGCAGCTTCAACGGACTTTGCCTCAGGCTAAGATCTTTTAGGTGTTTTCCATAAGAGCGTGCAACCATTACATTTCCAGCTGTGAAAGACAGAGCAATCCTTAAGTGCTGCTCTCCCATGCAGCAGCCTTCAAACACTACGTTCATTTAGCAGACAGCAACTCCTCATTTAAGCACAAAATTTCCAACCTTCACACAGCATGGCTGGCTCTGGACAAGCCAAGAGAGAAGAGACTGGAAGGAGGATCCTACTTTGTTACTCTAAGGGCTGCCGTCCTCTCCAACTGGGAACATGATAGATGTTGATGAAACAACACTTGGTACAAGACCAGTGCCTGTCGTGTGCACTCGGCTTGGGTGCCAGACCCACATTTTCAAATAACAATGGGACAAATTACCATGCTCCCCAAGGCTTCACAATAAACACAAACAAGCAATTAAACCAACACATGCTCTTGTCACTCAGGAATTAAACAGTTTCCTGATCCCTCAGTAAAAGCTGGTCAAGTTTCCACATAATGTGACTTTGCACACTATTGGTTTATTGCATTAAGAACCCATTCTGTGTCTTTGGCCGATTAAAGTCATCCGGCTACCCTCCCTAGAGATCTCCTCAGGAAGGGGTAGGTAGCTGGTATTTTTGCAGCAGGCATATGTCTGACATCGAAATGCATTCAACTGAAGCACAATGGGCAATGTTGTTCATGCAAAAACATTTTGGTGTTTCAAAAAACCATTAGAGGGCATCAAGGGAGGACTAGAGTTCTGAAAAAGAATGAACCTTGACAGGCTAAACTAACTATTACTCTTTCCCCAGCACACTCACTTCCCTGGAAAGCTCCAGAAGGCCTATTAATTATTTTGGATTTGCTTGTGGAAGTCATCTGAGCTGGCAATTGCCAACTGCATCACTCTGACATTCCAGGGGCCGACAGTGCCATCTCCTTCATATAAATCTGTTAAATTACTAATATACTGAAGTATCTCAGCTTAAAACCCACTCTTGCTCTCCTTTATCAATTTTGCATCTGATTTCCACTGAGGTTGAAAAACAAAGCAAGCCCTAAACACTTACCTCCTTGCCAGTCATTTTGTGCACACTGTTCTTTGTTAAGAAAATTCTGCTCTGTAATTACCAGACAGCCATGGGAGTGGTTAATCTTTTAAAGCAACAATATGAATTATAATACCAACTGTATACTTCACTGTGGTAATCCTGCAGTAATGCAAGCAATATTAGCATGTTCTGGGAGGCAGAGTACTGCCAGGGGACCATGGATGCTTGCAGGAGAAGAAAAGAGGAAGATTTCGCAGTAATGAAAATGATGTTGTGTTTAGTCCCACAAGCTAAAAACAAACTAAATATTTATGATAAAGAAAAAGAATAGGAAGGATTATGGTGTCATTCACTGTAGAATAAAATATTACCTAATCTAAACATTTACATAAATAACAGAAGGATAATGCATGCTGAATGTAGATGGATCAAAGAGGAGGAAATTAACTGTAACAGCAGCATAAGCATTGCTGCGTGCAGTGGCGGGTGCACCCGGGGCTGGGCACCCCTTCACTTTCACATGTGACAAAGTCTCTTGCAGCAGGACCCTGGCAGCATTTGGTGTGACAGTTCTTCAGATAGAGCCATTATGACCCTTACTATAGTCTAACTCCCACTGAAGCCATGTGGTTTCAGGGCAACGTCTACAAGTAGAGAATTCGTTGCAAGATCCTGGCCAAATTGTTCTGGAGGCAGAGGTGACAACACAGCCACATCTGTCTCCAGCTGAATCACAGCTCCACTTAAAAAGTTCTTCATATAAGGCCAAAGTAGAGTTCATTAGTTAGTTATAATTAAACTTCCAGTTGGATACTCTTATACTTTGTTTCTACTCAGAAGTAGAAAAGGACATACAAGTGAGTAAAAAAAATTATTACATAACATTTGAGGTAGTTTTATTTCAAGAACATAAGCAAGAATAACAGTATTCCTGCAGAATTTGAACCATCATCCTACAGAATTCTGTAACAAGGCTAATAATTCTCCAAAAATATTTTCATAATTATTCCACAAATTAATGAAAATACAGCTTTCTACTGTGTTGGATATTATTTTACAAGGAAAGTGATTATATAGGGAAAGTCTATGAAAGTAAGAAATAGCATTGTAATGTACTATATACATCTCAATAGTCTTTAGCAAAATAGCTCACTTAGAACCATAGCAGCACTTTTGGGTAGAAAAATGCCAACATGACTGAGAACACCGAGTCACTCTGGTATTAGGTGGTGTACCCTTGGCCTTAACTACAACGCCCATTACAGAGCCAGGAAGAAACCTGAACAAGGATATTCTGCAAACAGACCCAGACTGGAACTCAA
The DNA here is from genome assembly GCF_964211835.1 of Anser anser. NCBI lineage: Eukaryota > Metazoa > Chordata > Aves > Anseriformes > Anatidae > Anser > Anser anser. The sequence goes on along the minus strand of NC_139733.1, from coordinate 19,290,190 downwards.
GCTAGTACAAGGCTGTGCGTTTAAGCATGGGTGGTAAGCTACTGTGCAACTGTTTGAGGGGGAATTGATTTTTCTCTGGTTGAAATGTGCGAAGATCCCATGGTTTATCCGAAGAAGTAAACCTAAAGATAACAGTTTAGTAACCCAGGGTGATGTTTACAACTGTACTGAATGTGACAGCTTTCAAAGTATTATGTATATTTCTAAGGCTGTACATGTACAGCTCTGACAGCATGTCAGTTATAATTCTTGTAAAAAATGGATGTAATTTATTATGGTTCAAATATAGAATAAACTATATAAATGCTTCACCATAAAATACTAATTTTCTCATTGCTGAGGGGCTCATCTGCATTCTAAATAGCAGTAAAGATGGTTTTAATTGAATAGAGTTTTCCTCCCTTTTCCTGTCAGCTTCAACAACACTGGCTAGGGTTAACAGATGCACAGAACTAAAGGAAATCTCCAAACAATAGCGCAGAGCCCTAACCACAAACAGGACAACTATGTTACCACAAGTTAGGGGTGAGCTGGGTTTTCGTGTTCTGGGAGAGAAGCTATGGAGGTTGCTCATGTGTGATTGATGGTACTTGTGAATAATACCAGTTGGCAGACATTAGTAACACTTTGTCTCACTTTTTTGCTCAGTTGTTCACTTTTCTGCATTTGGCATGTTTTCATGTTTTTAATAGGAATTTTTCAGCCATGCATCTCTGACATGAAATAGTATGAAATTTGATGCCTCTGATTCTGAAGTATTTTATAACTGTTGTATGTGACATTACCAGAAAACTTATATGGAATTACTGTCTTTTAAAAGTAGGTTGCTTTTCAAGCTCCTTTATTTTCTTATCCCATGCCTAGCAGAGAAATTTGTATGAATATTTTGCACTTAATTCTGATTCCATCCTAATATATAGCCAGAGAAACTTCACTAGACTAAGTATTGGATTAAACAAGGTTCAGATTCAAAATTATCTCTCTGCAGTTGAACCTTAACATTAATCTTGAAATTAACTGCTGCAAGACTTTTTACAGAAAAGAAAGGACCAAAAGAACTACTTGGATTTGTTTTGCATTAAGTTATGCATCATTTTTCACTGGTCCTTGCTTTATGTACAAGTCTGGTTTACAAAATAAAGTACAAATGAGACACCAGGTTTATCAACATTTGTGGTTCTTTTTAATCTGGGAAACTGTATGCATCTGGGCCCCTCGACTAAAGGATTTTCTAAAAAAATCTTGTTTTTCTTAGTCTGGCATTCAAAGTTTGATTGTGCCTGAGTTTGAGTTCAAGCCAAGCACTGATGCCACAGACATA
>NC_139733.1:19166369-19283869 GCF_964211835.1 Anser anser | reverse complement strand
AGGTGAGGGAGCAAACACCATGAAGCAGGGCGATGTGAAGATTTCATAGCAAGACTTCAGGCAAGTGAACACGAGTTGTATTCAGCTGAAATGTCAGATCTAAAAACCATCTCAGCGTGCTGCAAATGGCCTGGTTTTTCTTTTTGATTCTTATTGCTTTAGTTTTGTTTATTCTTATGTAACCTGTCAGCAAAACTTACTCTGCCCCTGAACTGTTTGTGGTACCCTGATATCGAGAAGGACAGCTTTGCTTCTGCTCCTGCCTGGCGCAGTTATTGTATCAGCCTTCATTTGCCAGCCTATAATCCTGTGGCTGTCTGTGTGAGTGGCACTAGTCACATTCAATAACACTTTGCTTTTGCAGCTAGCCCTCGGTTCTGCACAGCCTTTACATACATGTTTACACATCTCTGACTGGAGGGATTTAGGCGGGTGTCATTAAATCTGCACCTAACGTGTTCGTGCAGCAGATAAGGAAGAGTTACAGTGGTGAGGGATCTGCAAATGGCTGTGGCTGTAACCCACACCAAAGGCTACAAATCTTTGGAGAACGTTAATTAAGAAGTTACATCAAATGTGTAGCAGGTGGCTGCGACCACAGAGGTAAAAAAAATCATCTCAGTCAGGGGCTAGTGAACTAACTGCACAGCTGCCACTTTGGAAATGGGGGTCACCGCAGGGTGGTTACAGAGTCACTGGATTAGGGTCTTGCAAGGCTGTGGGTGGGAGATGGGGACTGGGTGGTTGTCCTGACAGAACTGTGCTTGGAGGCAACTCGCTACCTCTGCCTTTTCATCATCTAATCTTTGTTTTTCAAGATAAAAGGGCTGTGGAGGGAATGGAAGGGTGGCCACACATACCAAGGGGTTTGACATGATTCAGTGCTGTGGTTGACCTCAGGGTGTGTTCCTCCTACAATCAAAATTGCAAAGTAGCCTCCTTGCAGAAAGCAATCTCAGAGTCCCTCCCCATTGCACATCAGCTAGATCTACTGCCACTGCTCCATTTTTCTTCCTGTAGCTTTCCTTCCTCCATTCATAAGATATTTACTTTTTAAATAAAAACAAGCCTTGTAAGTATACATTGAGCACATCAGAAATAAGACCTTCCCTATGCTTTTATGCACATATACACACACTTTCCTTTACAGTGTCTCATTAGTTGGGCACAATTTGATCTTGTGTCTTTTACCTTTCTCTCCTTTATGTTCCCCTATTTCTCAACACAAAGATACCAGTTTTCGCAAGGACAGTGCAAATTTATGGAATTCAAATACTGTGAGATTCTCTGAAACTGAAACCACCTCAATGTGGAATAGAGGAAATTAGTCAGAAACATGCCATGACCTTTTTCCTCCCTTTCCGTGCAGCTTTCCTAATAAGGCAGATGAGACAGGTTTTGCTTATAGCATTCATAGACAGCACCGCAGTCCTCACCCTCTCCCTATCCAGGTGCTCTAAGCAAGAGCATACAAGCCACACTTCACAGGCCAACAACATTTTACCTGATATTGCACTTCCAGCTCTTTCTGTGCCTTCCTAAAGTGTTACTTTCCTGCTAGAAGTATCTGTAAACAAAGCTGAAGGAAATACCTAGCTTTGCCTCGAGTCCTGCACTGTGGATATCGCAGTCATGAACTGAACGTCCCCAGGAGGAGCACCGATGTGGTGGGTAACCTACCCCATGGCACTGAGCTGCACAGAGCAGGGGGAGCAGCTGCTCCATGTGTGCACACACTGTGCTTTACTTTCTCTTTATCTGTGTCTCATTAAATTTCCATCAACGTGAACAAGAAGGTCTTTACCTCTTGTAGGTAGTAAATAAGGGTGTGCTGTAAAATGGGTATGTGTGAGTTTTAGTCCTAAGTTGATGAATACTTGCAGAGTAGCTGAGTTATCAGAAAACTTAAGTGCCATATGATGGCAAACCTTTTAAATAATGCTTAAAATTAAAGACCATAGAGGTGACATCAAGATGTCATTTTCCAACACAAAGTTAGTCCAATAGTAGTGTTAAACTTTCAAAAAAGTATGGATGACTTTAAAAGCGTTCTTTTCTAGCCTGCAAAGTTCCCCAGAAATATACACATATGGGAAGGTATCCATTCTTGATAAGAAACCAATTCAACTTTGATTGGAAATACATGTAGGAAAGCAATACTCACTTCATAAGCATGATCATTATATCAAATGACTGTGCCTCTCGCATCCACTACTACAGTGCATTTCTGTCTTTGCAATATTGGGCTAGCTATACTGCACTTTTAATCAGCTTGATTGTAACTAGGCATGTAACAAATACAAAACAGAAAAGATTTTCATCACTGTCTTGATGTTCTCAGTATTATCCTGCTTAGGATGAATAACTTCTAGTTTTGGGGAATGCAAAGTTACATTACTCAGTAGAGCATAATGGGGTGCCTGAAGCTACAAATAACAGGGTTTTCCAAGTACTTTATGGGATCTACCATCCTTTTAGAGCTACTTCCCTACAACAGCATGAGCCTATCTCACCTCCTTGCTGTCCCTAGGAGCAAGGGCGCTGAGCTCCCAGGTTCGCAGCAAGGGGTCGAGGGTGGACACAGTTCCCTTGCATGTGCTCCCTGTGGCCACCCACTGGGTAATGGCCTTGGCTGGGCAATTCGGAATGCGGCCCCAGGACCTCGCACACTTATCCCTGCCACCAGAAGTGCCCGTAGAGAGCAGTAAGTGTTATAGTGCAGCACATTCCATCTTCACCTCAGCAAGCATGGCAGGATCAGACTGCCACTTTCAGATAATAACCATTTCACATACGCAGTTACAAGACCTATTTATAGGGATTATTTTAGCTGCCATCTTTACACTTAAGTGGAAAGGACTGGTGCTCTGGACAGGTGGCAATTTTACACTACTCACCCACATCCGTATCTTCCTATTTGGGTGTGCACTATGTGGTTGCATTTCCATTTGGATGACTTTAATGTTCTTTAGACAGTGAAAGTTCTTGAAAAAATGATGAAGCAAAAGAAAAAGTTCAGGTAGGCACTGAAGTAAAGCCAAGTTGGGAACATCTGACTAATGACCCACCCAAGCCTTCTTTGCCTAGAAATTTGGAAGAGGTGTTTACGATAAGCTGTTTGAGTAACCAAGCTATGCAAACTAGTAAAAACAAGTCACATGAGAGGGAGAGAAGGAACATTGACTGCTTTGACAACTGCTTTGCCATTGCTAAGGAAACTGCTCCCTTGGTAACCATGGTCAGTACATCTGTCTTACTTTATCTCCAATCCTCACATAGACACCATCATGGAAAGATTATTAACACAACAACAAAACAAACACCAAACATTTCAGAAAAGGAAAAACTAACAAAAGCATAAGGTTTCTATTAATTTGTTTACTAAAAAGTTTAGGGAGATTCTGCTTTGGTGTCAGTTATGGCTCTGCCTTGCCTACCTGAGATGTGCTCCTTAAATATTAGCTTACGCACAGAAGCAATTTATGGTTTTGTTCTGCTTTGTACTTTAAAATATGCGATACTTATTTTCTGTTAACAATCCTAATTTACCTAATGCAATTGGACTTGACAATAGGAAAGCCTGAATGCTAAGAAAGCTTTTACCACTGCCAAAATGAAAGTTTATGTTCTTTTTGTCAGGAACAAGCTCTCTCATGGATTTGAGCAGCGTAGTAAAAAATGGAAGTCCTAATCTGAAGGACAACTACTAACTTCTGAGATTTCTCTGAACCTTTTAGGTCAGGGACATGCAGCATCACAAAGAGCTTTCTTGACAGTCCTGCTCAAACTCATTAGCAAGTAAGAGAACCAAAAAAGTACAGAGGGAAATCCATGGGGAAATCCTAGATGCAGTTTTTACCCCTCTTGAGTGGAATCAGGATATCTACCCACATCTACCAATAAACCAGATATTACAAGACCATTTTCCTATTCCTGTAAAGTGATGGGGGAGAACTTGAGTAATGGTGAAAGATGAAAAAGACATCACAGGTAGATTTGAGAGCATCTGTTCTCAAGGTGGGCCACAGTAATGGCATGATGCAGGGGCTTCAGGTCATACAGCCACATGAAAACACATTCCTCCAAAAATGACAAATTTGACATTATAACTGCCAGGGCTGTGTTTTGTGGATTTACAGTGACTGCGCATATAACAACAACAAACACCTGTTTGATATGAAAAAACACTGTATCAGCTCAGACCAAGCCTTATGTCCCTTCTCTGATAGGGGATGCCAGCATATGCCTAGAGAAGAGCGCAGTAACAGGGCAGTCATGGTGGTACCTCTCTGTGAAGCTATCCCTTGTCCTGCTAACAGGGAAGGAAGGGATGTCTCTAGCAGAGACCATTAGGGACTATAGAAATGCTCAGGCATTTCAGCAAGTGACTGACAGACAATTTTAGACTGACAGGCTGGCATCAAGTCGAGTGCAGAGGCAGTAAAGTGTCGCTTTTCATGGTGGTGTGAGAAGGTGCATCCCACTGGGAGCATGCTGCATGATTTGTGGTGGGAATGAACTGAGAGCAAGGAGTTGTTCACGGAAGCCACTCACAGCTCCTTCCTCTTGAGTTCTCATATTGACAGAAACATCACATAGCAATGACTCATCTTCAACTGACATGAACAACCCTGCATCCATTTCTATAGCATAAATGCTGCAGTTGCATCAGCAGCAAACCTTACCTTCCCACCAGGATGCATCAAGCATCCTTCCTTCATACCTAGCCTGTTAAGGAAACATAACGCAACGAGAGCTATTCTCACTGGTACTTGCATTCCCACTGGAAAAGTTTTGAGACGCTACCAACATAAACACCCTTTTACTGCTCTATCATGGAGCCTGGCCCTTCATTTTTATGGGTAGTCTTTGCAATTAGCACTCACTGGACATTCATTTAAACTTTATCCAGAAGCCAGAAATGACCACACCAATGCCACTGGTGTAAGAAATTAATTATTTCTTCTAATCCTTTCCCTCTCACTTGTGTAGATCCAGTGGCATACCTGTAGCATTAGCACACACTGCCTGTACCACAGGCCAACAGCTCAGTTATATTGATAAGCAGGAGTAGCACCTGGCTCCAGTTGTCCTGCAGGGCTCAGTAAGAAGCTGTACTTCACTTTCCCTTAATGCCAAATGAAGATGACAGCAATCTCACCCTTCCCAGGAGCCAAGTGTGACTACAGAGACTACCAAATCCTCAGATATTGTCAGGGAGCAGCAGGGCCTAGCTGCTCCCTGAGGGACATGAGAGACATGGGCATCCCCATCCCCCAGTACCTGAGCACAGTAGGCAGTCCTGGAGATGGTGGCTAGGTCCAGCCAGGAACCCAGGTCATAAAGCCATGGTGAGGTCAAGTTGAGAAATCAGTCCGTGGGCTAGGATCAACAGGGTCCATAGCCAAGCTGTGAGCTGGTAGGCCCCCAACACAGCTCAGGAAAGGGAATAATATCCACCAGGAAGGCTTAAATGGGCTCCTGGGCCCATTGGTGTGGGGTAGAGGCACCAGGTGAGGTTGGTCAAGCCTATTAAGGTTAATTACTGCTCGCTATCTGGACAAATACCACATGAGCAGGAGACAGGCTAAATAATAGGTATTTACTAAGCTACTAAAATCTTGACATTCAGCTTAAATATTAAGGAAACTCTGCTAACAACTTTTTTTTCAAGTATATCAAAAAGTAGGGGTAAGGTACTACTATGAGGAAAGGAAGTTTTTTTTTGTTTGTTTTTGTTTTCCCCTCATATTATGTTTAAAATAATACATTTCAGAGAAAAATAGAAAATTAATTACCACTGAAAACTAGAGTGTCCAGGTATATAAATATATTAAAGATTTTGCAGAAGACCACCCTTGCTCTCAGACTGTCTTTATAGCCTGGCATGTGCATGAACCATTTCAAGTTTTGATCCAAGTAGTGTAAAACAGACAAGCAAAACACTTAGTTTAGCAGCACGTGCTTTGAAGTGTACTAACTATGGCTGCTGCACGATGTTGAATCTTCTTGCCAGTCACTAGCTGTGGAATAACTCTAAGATTAGGCAGGCTAAGGCCAACATGTGAAATCTGTGCCACTTACTTAACCAGTCTGTCAAAATGAATTGGGCTGCTCTTGTTGCACTAGCCTTGAGAAAAAAGCATTGGGCCTTGGCTGGCATACGCCAGTGGAGCAATGAGTGAGGCTGTCCCTCCACGTGGCAGGATGACAAAGCTGCCTGGGGGAGGCAGGGAGCTCTGCTGTGGTCTTTGTGTCAGCCAAGGACCTTCTCAATCTGGCCTCTGCAGGATGATGCTTCCACTTGTGTGCAGGAGCCCTTGGGTAGTGTAGCGTCAAGGCTGCTTTGAAGCCAGCTGGCCTGGTTTTGAGGTTGCCTGAAAGATGACTGAGAGGACAAGTTGGCTGGACAAGGGCTAGCAAGAAAGTAGGCCACCAAAAGTTTCTGATTAAGATAAAAATGTCTTTGTAGTCTTTGTAGTGATTGAGAGCACTGGTACTCAAAATCTGAATGGCTCTGTTCAAAGAATGGGCAAGAAAGAGCTTTCCTAAATCCTTTACTTTTGCTTAAAAATGACAAGAGGTCATCTGACAGCAGGTTCATTAGGCTCACCTTCCAATAAGGAGACTGTCCTAGGAGCTGCCTGGACTCTCACAGCAGATCCTGTTGCCTGCAGAGCCTGCAGCAGGATGCCAAAGAGCCCCTGCTAAATAAAATATACCTAAAACCACTGCATGCCCCTGGAGGCCAAGCACCTTCCTGAGCTGGCTGGGAAAGGAGAAGTTAAGCATGGTGGAGAGTAGGTGTGGTCTGATCAACTTCTAAAGACGTACGAAAAAGAGCACACAACAAGTTTGGAAGGGCCATGAAGATCATGCTTAATTTGAAGGGGCTTGCCCTTGAGACCCAGGGAGAGCACATCAGCTGGCTCCAGCTGATGTGTTTTCTCCAGCACTCTAGAAAAAAAAGAGCCGAAGTACAGTATGTACTCATCTGCTGAGACATTTAGATTGGCTACTGATACTCTGCAAATGTTTATAAAGAAAACAAAAAGTGGATGATAGCCATTTTAATTAAAACGTGCGGATTCAGTTCACCCCGAGTCACATGGCCCCCAAGCCACGTTCTCGCCCTTTTGGAGACATCTGCTCCACAGCAGCACCAAGGCTCTGTGTCTTTTGCTCTCTTGCTGCTGTTTGCTTGCTTGACAGGTCTGGTACAAGCAGCTATGGGTGGAGGCATTGCCAGGGCCAGGTGTCTGAGCAGCATCTACAAGGTGAAGGTTAATATCCCTCGGCCCTGCCACCTCAGTTTGATTTTAATCAAGTCAAAGCCAAGAGGAGGAAAAATACAGAATTAAAACTTCAAGACTTACCTGCCCAGGGCAGAGTTCCCTCCTGTGTACCATGTAAACTGTCAACAAATTTGGTGGCTGGTTCTTCAGGTGAGAGATGCTCGGGAGCTTCCTCTGGGCCATGCAGCACATCCTCTCCCAAAATCAGGAGCGCAGATATTTTTGTGATGTTCTGGGGATGTTTCCTAGACACTGTCACTTGCCGCACAACATCACCCAGATACATATATGCCTGTAAAGCATGAGACTCCCATACTGAGTTATATATACCATGCCCACACCGAGCCTTCAAAAACATGGGAACTACAGTTCTTGAACCATTGTTCTCTGTCACTGTCCCCCACCTCCAGCACGGGTGACTTTGCTAACCTTGCAGTGGAGGAACTGACAACCCTGATGAGAGCAGAGACATAATTTCATGTCCAGCCCAGTGAATTTATTTACTCAACCACTGTAACCCCAGGGACTAATGTGGCTCATTGTGGGAGGGTGCTGTCTAAGTCTTCCCACTCAGCTCTCGCTGAGGCTGAGAACCACTAGCCTGCAAAGCCTGACGCACTCTGGCACCTGGGTCATAATGTCCTAGCGAACTGTGAGACAGAAGCAGGTGCCCATTGGAGTGGCTGGAGCAGTGGCCGTATCAGGGCGCCTTCAGGAGACCTTCAGCCAACAACAGCATCCTTTCTCTGGGGTCCAGAAATCATGCTGGGCCTTGGTTTTAGCCACAAAGGGCTCGATTCTCCCATGCCACCTTCCTGCTTTGGTGACACTGTTGCCCAAAATGTCCATTGAGGTGTCAAGAAATCCCAACTCAGCCTCCATGGCATGAAATTTTATATCTACTGTGTGCTGATGAGACAAATCAGGTACCTCCTCTTCCCACCAGACTTTCACAGGCTTCTGACAGCTAATCCCATTTTCCTTCTGCATCCTTGCCATTTCCTTATCTTCATCCATTTATGTGATGTGTGTGTGTATGTTCTGCATGCTGAAAGCCTAACACAGAGCCCAAAAGGGTGCTGCCTACAACTCATGGTGCCCAGAGCTGCCGCATGCCCCGGCTTCTTTGCAGAAGGCCAGCCAAAAAAGTTTGCTTCCCTTTCCTCGCCTCAGTGCTTTTGGATGTCAGGACCAGCGTCAGCTCTCTTCAGAGACTGGAGCAACTGCTGTGAATTTAAAACAAATATTTTTCATCTCAAATGCCACGGCAGGTCAGCTAAACAGAAAAGAATAGCTGGTAACAGGCTAGAAACGATGGCGGGGTGGAGTGTTTACAGCTCCATCAACAGCTCGGTGTTAATGAGCTGAGTCCGAAAATTACCTCTCTATTGATGAAGGCTTGGATGGAGCGCACAGATGAGAAAGATAGTGATTGCCTCTGGCTGCAGGCAGAACTCGAAGAGCGTTTATTTTTCACTTTCAATTTAACTATTTTTTTGGAGAGGGCAGTAAATTTCTGCAAACTGCACTCCTGCAGCTGCCTGCAGCCTGGCACATGAGCAGGGGTGCAGGATTTCATCCTGTCCTGGAGCACGTCTGTCTGTGCACAGAAAAGAAAAATACCTCAGCTGTAGAGTCGGTCCTTTGGTGTGTTTTTGTGTACTTGTGTGTTTTTATCAAAAAGTGCCAGGCAGCAAAAATGTACCTGCTATATAGTGGATGTATAAGGGCTGCACATATATCAGACAAAAAAAAATTTCTCATGTGTTGCAACTGCTGTAATTAATGGGAATGTTCTCATGGAAGTAGTTACTTCTGTCCCCGAGTTTTCCCTTTTCTTTGTTTTCTGTATGAGGTATTGGTATTGCTATGGCTGAGCAAAACAGGAAAGGGTAGAGCGATGTCCCTGGAGGATGTTCCACTTGAACTTCCAATTTATCAGTGATGGAGACAGGTTTTTCAGGATACCTTTCTTTTTGTGAATTCAATTTTTTGGGGATTTTTTCTAGGAAAGCTTCTCCTGTTCAGGGCAGCCACTATTTCTGAGCGACTTTTAGCACAGCATGTCTCTATACAAGAGTTTTAATTGTGTTGAACTGTGCAGCAAGTAAGGGCTGATGTGTTCAAGTTGAATGGCACAGTGCCATGCGAACAGTTCAAGCACATCAGCACTCAGCACTGCCCTTTAGGTCCCTGCTTATGATTTCTGAGGGTAATTTTCTGTGGTGGAGGCATTTCCATAGGTCAAGAGAGGGGACACCTCAAGAAATACCACTCTTCAGCTATTAGTGAAATTCATTTATAATTTCAGCCATAAATTTGGATTAGTAAATGGATGATTTTGTTAGTGTTTGTGTATCTGAGGGAGAAGAGCTCCAGCAACCAGGAGTATTTTTCCCTGAAGGAAAAGTATTTATTATTTTAAACGGCACTTTCTGCTTATATGAGAAAATTTAAAGTTTATTTTTTTTTTAATACAAACAACAGAAATGGTCCTAAATGTCCAAAACAGATGCTTTTAAACAATTTAGCAATACAGAGAAAGTATACCCTGTTGAAGGCAGGCTACAAGAATGTTAACATCCTCTCAAGGTAAATCAAGTAATGGACTGTTGGCCTATTTTTCAAACCGCTTCTCCTCAGTAACTTGACATTTGATAGGATTATCTATTACTGTTGGATTTTGGTTGACTCTCTGGTATGCTTGAGAAGATTGTCATCTTGTGATTTAAAGATAATAGAGCCAAGCATGTGAAACTGCACACAGAGAATAAACCTTTGACTCAGAACTGACTATTTTGTTAAAAAAAAGACGGCGACTTTGACTTGAGCTCCGTTTGATACACTCACGGTTAATGAAATTATCCAGCGATAACTTTCCATTCTAAATATTGCTGGGCTATTTTTGAAAGGTTCCTATGGCATTCTGCGCAGAGCGGCCCGAGCGCTGCAAACGCAGTAACAATACGAAAAATCTGAAGAGGGTGAGCTTGATTAAAGACTTGTGACAATAGCTAATGTAAGCTTTAACTAAAAATGTCAACTCCATTTGTTTTCAGCTTGAAGAGTTTCTAGATCAGAATGTGCAGGTAGGAGTTACAACAATTTCAAGATTACACTTGACCTAGTAGAAAAGATGATTGTGTAAAAAGTGACATAAACTGGGGACTTGGTGCGTCTGTGTGCATGTCCACATCCCTGTGTATAAATACGTAAACACTGACAAAGGGCTGCACCATCACAGTTTTCCAAGATATGCAATATCTATTTTTACTTCTAAGCCTCACAATTGGCAATTTGAAAAAAAAAAAAAAAAGAAGAAAGAAAGAAAAAAGAAACGAGTTAGAGTGGGCTTTTTATTATGCATGGTTTTATTTCTTTGAATTTCAAAATTACCTAGCATGCATTTTAAACTTTGGTACAATTTGCAGGCTGTTTTCATTTCTATTTAAAAAGGCTAAACACTAAGAATGTGCCTCTGCTTTGCATTCTAATTGCATGTAACTGATTTGCACAGCAGAACAAAAACCTAATTTTCAGATTATGAATCATGCGCTAAGAAATAATTATTGTTTTACGAGGTAAAAAATGTTTTCCACATTTTCCCCCCTTGCCCAATTTATGAGAATTGTTTGCCAGTTTGCAGGTTGCCAGCCTTCCCAGAACAGCATCTATTACTCTTTAGGGACTCGAAAAAAGGTAGACAGAAAAACGAGGCATGCAACTGTTTTGACTGCATTCTTTTGCTTGCAACGTAACACTTGCCTTTTATTATTTTATCTTCAACAATCAAGGGGTGACTAAATGGTTGCAGGTGGTGATGAAAATAAAAGCCATCCATCATTATTTATTAGGCATGAAAAAGATACACAATAATGTAATTTAATCCCGGAGCAGACAATTATTTCCACATATTGATAATACAATGTGAAAACTGTCATGAATCCTAATGTGATGTTCGCCTTTATTGGTGAACCACTAGTAGCAATGCAAATAATGAAATTGTATCAAAAAAGAAAAAAAAGTAATTATTTGCATATACCAATAGTGTTGTAGAAAAACACATCATTACTAACTTCGGAAAATATAATAATCATGGTTCGTGCGTTATTTTGGTTTTGAAGTTTGCAAATGCAGAGGCAAAATGTTCCTCTAAGTAAGTATTTTATTGATTTCTGTATCACCAAAATAATTCCGCAAGTTTTGATAAGGGAACTTTAAAGCCAAGAGCATGCAGCTGTATAATCAGCACCAGTTTATAGAGGTTTGCAGATTTCTCTGCTAATCTATTCACGTATTTGTGCACAACACTTCCTTCATTAAAAATAATTTAAGAAATGTCTTTGCTCCATCTGGGCCTGATTCGAAGCCCATTTAACTCATCAGAAAGACTTGCTTTGATTTTGGTGGGCGTTAGACAGAAACCCTTTGTTGCAGCTTTCTATAAATAAAGTTGAGCTCCAGTTTGGGCAGAGCAGTTCACAAATCTATATTCATACAGATGACATTCACCCCTGGGCAGATGCAAGCATGTGCCACTTTAGGTCCACTTATGTCTCATTTTGAGGGGGGTAAAAGGGCCTTTCGGCTGGACAAAAATATACATTTTTATAAATAGGCAACTGTACATGCAAAGTATATCTGCAACTGCACAGCTAATTTACATTTGAATTACCATGTCTGGGCATGCAAATCAGGTAATTACTTGCTCACATATAACCGGCCATTTGCATGCACAAATACCTATTATATGCATTCAGTCACAGTGATGTGTCTGCAGCATTTAGCTGTAGCTCAAGAGGAACTACAGTAAGGAAGAGGTTTACATTATCTCTTATGGACTTGCTGTCTTCTACAGTAATGGAAGTGATATTGAACTCATTAGGAGATCTGTAAAGTTGCTGTGTATGTTGTCCCCTAAGCTGAAGTCCCTTAGACTCAGGTCTATAAGGGGTCATTCCTGGAGCACTTGTGTCAGCAAAACATTGAAAATCAGTTACAAATGGGGAGTCCCTTTCCCACTGTAAAGGCATGGACCATGAAATGGTAAAATGCATCCTGAAAATGTTTCTGAACATATGATGCCATTCCCAGTGACGTCTCTGGGGAAGCTGCTGAGCATTTTGGGCAAGTCTCAAGGGCTGGGGCTGGACGCAGAGGTACTGTGCTCATGGGGGCATCCCTGCTCAGCTTCTCCTAGCCTTGGCAGCAGCTGTTTTATATCACCACCATACTTCCCAGCCATCTCAGCTCCTAATACTTTATTTTCAGGGAGGAGCGGAGATGTCAAGTGAGGTTTGCCAAAAAGCCAAACATTATCCATCTCTCTGTGAGCATGTGGTGGGCACAAGGTGGTCTGAGCATCACCTGAGATGCAACGGCAGCAGCTGCTGTCCTGGAAAGCACATGAACCGGAGGCAGTGGTGACAGGCAGGCTGGAGGCACAGCCGCATCAGAGCAGAAAGGACCCAAATGTGGCTCCACCACCCTTGGGGGCAGGCAGGGTGCTGCCAGGAGGGAAGGAGCAGAGGAGTGGTTGCACTTTCACTTTTGCCTTGTGTTTAGGCTGTTGGTAGAAGGACAAGTGGGCCCGAAAAAAAACCCACATGATTTAAGTTGTTTTTCTCCATTAATCAGTGCATTTTTTTTTCAGCTGCCTGGCTTCATTACATTTGTTTGTCTTTCCCTCTCCAACTGAGCAGGGGAATCTGATTTTTTTCTGAATTTGGCTTAAGAGACAAATTAAAGTTTTCTTTGTTTATAGTCAAAGCAGGAATGATTATTTGAACATTTTGAAGGAATCATATAGTATTTTAAGAGTCTGTAAAAAGACAAGAAAGGTGATGGGAAGTCATTAGATGCTATTTTCTTTAGAACTGTACAGGGATGCTTTTCACAAAGTGACTCCATGACGTCTGTAGAGTTTCACCAAATGGCCTGGGAACTGATGGTAAATTTGTGAAAACATGCTGGAAATGTTTTGTTGATATTCCTGCTGACATTAGGGGCAGATCCTGCATGTCACCACAAATATTTGGCAGTGGAGAAAACCAGAGATTTTGTTCAGCTCTGTTTGGAATCAGATAGCAAATTGATCTTGGAGGCTCTCCCTGGAACTCTTCATATTTTTGGAAAACAAAAGATTTTCAGAGGAAGCCCTGTTTTTATTATGCATGAGATTGTTATGGGAGGAGAAAGGGGAGTCTGTGACTTACACAAAAGAAGAGGGGAATTGGAGCTTTTGCTGGAATTGAACAGATTATTTCTGGCCTTCGTTTTGTGTACTTTTCCCCGGGAACATGGATTTTTATGTGAGAAAAGATTATTTCTGAATTATTCATTATTTATTTATTTATTATTCCATCTCCAGGCCTCATACAATGGGAGATCAGTTACCTGTGGGGTCAGTCAATGATCCCAGTGTGAGTTGAGGGAAGGGAGGATGCCCGGAGCACGCAGCAGTGCTGGGCAGCACTGCTGCAGTGGCATGGGGCTCACGGTCAGCTAGGGCAGCACACACGGTCCTTCCTGGCAGTGCTCAGCCACCCTCGTCTCCCTCACGCTGCTCCTGCTCCAAGTGGATGATTAGGCACAGAGAGTCCTGACTGCTCCTTTTCATCTACCATCTACAAGGCCTGGATGGAATCCCAGACCCGAGAGTTTTTCCCTTAACTCCAGCCAATGTTTCACCTCATCTTCCAGTAAGTGACAGGGTTTCCTCCACAGCAGCAAGGGTAGTGCCCTTGCTCACCATGGCAGCAGCATCCCTCAACCTTCTAGGCTTCTTCCGTCGTTTGTTGGGAAGAGACCAGGAGAGATGGCTGGAAATAACTCACCATCATTTCCCCTCCCTAGCCTAGAGAAACCCAGAAAAGCTGGGAGCCCAGAGCTCAGCAACTTGACCTGCCTTTCCCCACAGGCACTGAATGGCTCCATGTAGGGAACCTCAGCTTTAAAGTAGCAGAATTTCCCAGAGGTGACAAGGGAGGACCCTTTGGGAGACCACGCTGCGTGTACTTGTATGGGTTGGTGGATTCCAGATGAAGCAAAGAATAACTCTCCCTGGGAAGCTTCTGACTTCACAGATTGCTTAAACACTAACCATGTTTGGCACAGGGCTGGATGTGATAAACTAGATTCAAACAGTGACCCAAGGAAAAAACAACAGGGGAATGTGGCAGTCAGTCAGTTTTGTGGTCTGAACCTCACAGGAAGGACATGTTTTCAGATCAGACTCTGGCTGTAACAGCTAGGCTGAAGTAGAAAGAGAAGCAGGAGAGGCTTCTTCTCGCACTGTCTTTGAGCTATTTCAAAACTGCCACTTTTGATCTCAGACAGAAGTCGGGCCACAAGGAAAGCCTGATCTGATGGTCCCAGCTTTATGTCACTGCATACAACTCCTCCATGCATTCAGCCACAATGCCTTCATGACACCTAGATTCTGCTCTGTGGTGACCGGTCTTGCTTTGCTAGTTACCAGCAACGTTATCATCATTAATGACTTGGATGGGGGAATAAAGGGTATACTGGATTTGTGGGCAAGACCAACTTGAGCATGGATATGTTCATGGAGCAGGCAGGAACAGAAACAAAACAGAGTGCGACGCAGTAAGGTACCTCCAAAGCAGTACAGGGGACAGACGAGAGGTAGAAATGCAAGGTGGGAAATGAATAATTGATAAGAAATGGGGGGAAGGCATGGAGGGGTCACTAGGCAGGTGCGAGGCAAATCACGCTGTTATGAGAAAGGAGCAGTCATGCTCAGGGGGAAGCTCACCTTGAGAGCCATTGTCTGGTCTTCAGCACTGTGCTCAAGCAAGTAAGGAGAGGAAAGAATCCAGTGGAGACCAGCACCAGGGCTGAAAATCTGGGGAAAGAGAGATGGAGAATTGGTGTTGGTCAGGGGATAAACAGGAGATGTCAAACATGTACAAGGCTGTTGCAGAGAGGCAGAGAATAAACTTCTCTCTGTCCACGGGGGATATAAGAAGTCATTGAGGGCTTAATTTTCCATAAAAGAGACTAAGTAAAAACTTTTTAATTATAAAAAATTTTCATAGTGGAAATGGCAACAGATTGTTTACGGGCACTGGAACAATCTATTAGTGTAAGTAAACTTGTTATTTACTCCCAGAAAGATGTTGGAAAGTATTCTTTTAAAAAGTTTTATTTATTTATGTATTATTATTATTTTTTTAATAACTCACAGCAGATCTCCCTCAAGTAAACATCCCTTCCAATCTTCATATAGCTGCTGTGTCTTCTACCTCTCCTCCCAGGCAGTGATGAATGTAACAAAGCAGTGGGTGGGAGGAAACACGGATAAATATTTTGTAAGTAGTGTACTATATATATTGGGCACAGATAGAAATAGTATTGTGCTCATTCTGTTTTCATTCTCACCAGCACTAATCAGGAATAAATCCAGTCGCCAAACTCTTGCAAGATGTAAAAATGGAGAAAGTGAGTGGTGAATGAATGTGTCACAAACAGTTCGATGTGAATCTTTTGGTAAGCTAGCATCTTTGTTTTATTATCTGGTCATGCTTCTGTGCAAGAAGACTAAGGAGACCGAGTCTGGTCATTATATGCATTTTTCTCAAAAGCCAACACTGTTATGGGATATACTGGAGACAGTGTGGGTGGAGCACAACATTATTAAAAAATAAAGAAATGTCTCCTTTTTTTGTTTTTCTGTATAAGAACAAATCATTTATTCCCCACTGGATTTTATGAGTGTGTTATTTACCACTGTTTACTGTAACTAGCTTCCTATTATTACAAAAGTTGGCAAAGTGAGTGTGGGTCTGTAGCTTGCCCAGTTGCATTCCAATTCCTTTCTGCCAAAAATTTAAAAATTGGTTTTCCATGCACCTATCACATGTAGGAATATGTTTAACCACATTTCTTACTTCTACTGATGCCAGCATCTTTGTCAGAAAGCCACCAGGAGCATGCCTAGCCCTCTCTGTCCATCAAAGCACATTACTAACAGCATCCTACGAGCACGCAGAGGAGGGATTCATCACTGGGCTGCAATACTGGTGAGCAATGCCCAGCCTGATTTTAACCTGGTTAGTTTGACTAGTACACACGACAGCACTTGGCCTGAGCTAATTCAACCCAAGGAGGAGGTAACCAGATATGTCTGTGTGGCACTCGAGCACGGCTGCCATAAACACCCTCTACAAAGTGTCAGTACTAGGAAGACAAGCCCAGCCTTCCCCTGCTATGCAGGTGCGCTGAGCAGCGTCAAAAGCATCATGCAGATGTTTTTACTTCCCCAGGTATGCAAGGACAGGTATTATGCCCAGTCATGGCATGCCCAAGTGTGGCCATGGAGGAAAATGTGAAAGACAAAGCAGATTTGGGGAAACGGCCCCAAAGGAACAGCATTAGCCCCAGGGCAGCCCCTTGCTGGAATCAGGATGAGTTTGGTGCCAAGGGCTTCTCCAGACACTGCTGGAGCTACAGGAACACACTGCAGAAAGGGACTTGGGGGAGAGGTCAGGCCGTTCCCGTGAAGGATGCGTAACGTGGTGCTCAGCAGAGTTTAGCTGCATGTGTTTGCATAGGAGAAGCTGCTCTGGGTTTCTGTTTTACATTTCCATGGGGCCTGTACCCTTTGTAAACAGAGGGGCCGAGAGACACAGGAAGAGCTGTGAGAGTACTGGCCCAGCAAACAATAACTGGAGATATATTTGACTCTCTGCTTGGTGTTATTTTCTCTTTGCTTGGGCAAACAGTATTCTGACTGCTGCTTAGTTCTAATCAAACTGCAGGGTACTAATAAAACAAATCCAAACTAGTAAAGCGCATTTCGTCAGCATTAATCCTCTTAAAGTTATCAGGTTTTCACATCCCTAGGTAGGAGTAGTACTGTCTGACATAAAGTTGAGAGATAAAAGTAGGATAAAAGAACCATTACCGTACAACAGCACTAAGACAAAAATATAATTGCAAAGGCTGAACTTGATTATTATTTAAAACATGTGTTGGGTGGAGGCACCAGCCGGCAGGAAGCATCTGATGCTGATGAACCCACACAACCTCAGCGTGAGTGACTTCTGAGTATGAATGTAAAAGATTTATTAATTTCAGTTTTTAAGATGTTCTATTTGTTTTGAAAACATTTGGGGTTGCAAAACACATGAATCCTGTAACTATTTCCATAAAGCCTGGAACAGTGGAACAACATTAGAGGTGGGGGTGGGGAACATTGATATATATTTTTTTTTCTGGGAAGAATTTCCATTAAAATTAAATCTAGTTTAATTATAGCTCCTCAGCAGTGAGTATGTGATTTCTGATTATGTCCCTGGTGGATGCTCAGGTTGGTACTGCTGTGGTTGGATTGAGGTCTGCTCCATTTCATTACTTTTTCCTTGAAGAGAAACCTCACTGGTATTCGTGGAAACCATGTGTCAGTGTGCGCAGTGTGTCATTATGTATTATCATATCATACAGTTTAAAAAACATTGCATTGTTGCTTCTGGTTGGAGTCTCTTTATGTGGAATACAGATGGCATTATTCTAGGTAATTCTCTTTCTTAATTCCAGCCCTCAAGCCAATCAAACAAAGAGAAAATTGTAGATGGATATGAACTAATTTCTTGGTATATAGCCAAAACCCACAAATAATTAGAGATGGGAGAAGCTCAAAAGCTCTGTAGATTTGGTTTGGACACACACTCCAGTTTGACTCTTGTGCAAAGCTGTAGGGGAACCTCCATAATTAGGGCTGTGCTCCATTACACTGGTGTAAACAAAGCCAGTGCTTACACCAGGGAAAGAGAGAGTTCAGAAAATGACCCCGATGGCTGAAGATCTCAGGAGAAAAGATTTTTTTTTTTTGTGAGATTTCTATTACTTCCTGTTTCTGGTCAGGTTCAGGTCAAGAATAGCTTTTCTCACAGTGCTGGGGCACTGGTGTTCCCATCCTCAGAGGACCAGGAAGCACTGGGGAGCATGGAAATAAAGCTGAGACAGAGTTTCACAGTGCAGGAAAGCTTTGCTTTGGGCTAGGTCATAGCAATGGGCAAAGGTCAACTTTTATTTTGTCTGAACTGATTCCTCTGTCCAAAGTGGCAGCCTGGAAATACCACTGTGGGATGTGAGAACACAGGAATGGGCCTGAGCCACCTCACCTGTATGGGATGACTCAAAGATCAGAAACTTATCTCACATGCAAATCACAGTAACAATTCTTTCCTCTTTGTAGGCAGAGGATATCCCTGAAAGTAAGGACAGTAATTTGGTGACCCATGGCTTGTGCAAGTCTCACTGGTGCTTACCCATAGCACCACCACGTGATATCACAGGATGGCTAAACTCAACAAAAGCACCACAAGCACCCACCATGACTACAATTCTTGGTGCTCCAGGCTCAGTGCTCAGCCTAGGACAACCCCGTGGAAGGCCCTCTCTTTCTACTGAAAGGCTCTAGGTGTGGGCAGAGCACGGCTCAGAACACCAAAATTAAATTGCAAGCTACACCGTGCTGTGTTGCACTGACTTATCCAGAGCTCTGTACCGTTACTCCAACACAAGAGTATCAGCAGAGCTTAACTAACAACCTGGTCTCCCCTCGCTTTTGAGACATGCCCCATCCAGCTGATGTCAAAGGATAGAGTCACTGTTCGGGATGCCCAATGCTTCACAGCCAAGGCAGGGAACATGAGCTGTGTAGAAGTGCAGAAGAAGTATAGCTTTTATATACACAAGCTGTATAGACGTGCAAAAAACCTTTAGCAGGAGGCCCAGAGCTTACTAAAAGTCTTCTTTCGAAAGTGGCATTCCACATCTTCCTACACTTTTCAGAAGCATTGTCACTAGTGCTGCAGCCCCATGCCATAAAGGATAAAAACAGCTGAAATTTGTATATTAGCAGGAATATTTTACTGCTTGCAAGGTGAGAATGCAGTATGAGTGTTTTTTTATATGCATCCAGCTGCTCTGCTCAGACTCACAGTCAGGATAACTTGGCAAGGAACGGTTTTCTGTTGAGCATTGCAGAAGCCTGGAAGAAATACTGTTAGAAAGGGTTTCTTTCATCTAAGGAAATAACCTAAACCACTGCTGATCAGCCTGTATGAATCTCTCTTATGTCTGAGTAAGATACAGCATCAGCCCCTGACATTGATGTGGTAGCTGCCCTAGAAAAAAAAAAAAACAAAACACAACAGCCTTTTAAAACAAAGACAGCTGGATTGACAGCAACCTAGACAGACGGCTGTGGCCAGCAGTGACACTGATTGAGGAAGACTTCTCTAAACTGGCGACAGATTCTGAATGCCAGATCCCACAATCAGTCCTAAATGACACAAGGTAGAGTTTTATGTAGCTGCTGTGATTAGGGTACTCTCTCCTACAGTAGGAACGTATACAAATGTTTTGCATTGTTGGACTCAGAATATTTTTCCTTCTTGATAAGTCTTCAGATAGAGATTTTCTGAAAGGATATCTATTCGTAAATGGGAAGCACCTTCATGAAGCTTTCCAGGGAAAATCTGCTCTTAAACAAGGAGCAGCCATCCAGCTGCAAACACTGGGGAAAATGCACCCAGTGCCCAAAGAGCAGCCCCAGCAGAGGTTGACTTTGGAAGGCTTCATAGCTCCACGTTTGCTGTGTTTGTTCAGCTTTCATTTTCTTCTTGTTCATAGCTCATTGCTTTAATCTTTTTTAACCCATTTTCAACAGAAGAGCAGAAAACCAGACCTCTAATGACATTGGGGTTTCCACCACAAAAGTGGTTATGCAGATGGTACTAGAGCTCTCTGCTGGCTGGAAAGCCATCAGACACCCAGGTTTCAGAAGGTCTTGGGGACTGCTGTGGTAATGGAAAGTCCATGACTTTGGGCTCATTTCTAACTCCCCAGTTCAGGGTAGTCACTGGGTGTGGTGCAGTTGCTCTTTGAGCAACTCCCAGTGCTGCCCAATGCTGTGAGGTGGACCTGGGTGTTGGTCACTAGTAATTGTCACCTTTTTTTCCCAAAAACCTCATACAAGCAACCTGGAATGGGGCAGTAAAAAGTGTAACTATGGGAATTTTCCTCTCTGAAAACATCCCATAGTCCCCCAGGAAGGCTATAAAAGATCTACTATTTAAGGAAGCTGTATTGATGGGGCCTTCTTGGCCTGGAAGAGTCTTGAGCAATCAGAAGCTACAACCACATTAGAACCAGTGATTTCAGCCACAGTGCCATTGGGAGCAATGTGCATCCAGCTCTCTGAGGATGAATTTGAGATGCCAAAAATGTCTTTCTTCTATTTCTCTCACAACTCTCTCACAGCTTGAGCAGTCTGCCAGCAAACAGTTTTGCTGAGGGTGTCAGCGCTGGAGGGGACAATGCGTGGAAAACTTTGTGCCAGCCTGCCTTCACCCCGAGCCCTTTCCTTTGTGAGCTTCCTTGAGTGGCATGTGTGCTGCCTGGGGCCTTCAAGACTATTCCCATCCTGCTCCCACTGGGCATCTCTCCCAAAGATTTCTTTTTCTTGAGATACTTCTGAGGTAGGAGGAAAACTCCTTTCTTCTGGTATTGAGAAAGAAGTAATCTAATACTCCAAAGGAAAGGCTGCTTCCTATTTCCAAAGGAGAAAGGGCAGCTGGAAGCTCATTTTTGACTGCAGAGGCCAAATGCATACATTTTTTGTTTTTAATACTATGTCATCGTCCTGTTTTTCACAATTTGTTTCAGGATTGCATAAAATGCCTTCTAATTCTTACTAAGAAGCTTAAGTCATGCCCTAAGCCAACCTACTCACAAAATGGTCATGGTTTCCAGTGGACATTACTCACGCAGCACCCTCCTCTTCAGTTTTGCTGTGGTTTCAGAAATTTTTAGCAAATCACTGACCACAGTGCTTTTCTACTTATTCAGACTGAGGTCACAGGTTCAATTTGGATTCATTATGAATTCACTTGAAGACTATCAGCTGATCTGAAGTCAGGTAATTGACAGAGTACATACAATTATTCAACTTGCTATTTGAAAGGTCTCTGGATCAACAAAACAGCCTCCATTATGAGCCCTACATAGATCCCACCATTTACTGGGACAATGTCAGATTATATACTGCTTCCTCCATCCTTCCCCTTCTACAGAGTCTGATTTATCAGTTCAGATAGGGCTGGTTGGCACACTGAGTCATATAAGTAATACATATAGATTTCTTACCCCTTCCTAAATCTTTCTTTATTTCTTTATTTTTTATTATTATTATCTCCTCTCCCAGAAACCCCATTCCAACCACTTGGATCTGCTACAGGACAGAGCTCCTTAAATTTGTAGTGACACAGCTCAGCTCACTCTATAGAGTCAAGACACAATGCTACATAACGGGCAAAAGGATGAGCATTCTTAAATGCATGAGCAATATTGTCAGCACTTCAAGGAAGTTGTATACACAGATCTACTTAGTTAATAATGAGTCGTGCACACCTTCTGTGCACCTCAGTGAGCACACATTTAAACATATGGCTGCTGAGATAGAATATATCCTGCCAGCCTTTTTTCTTAATTAAAGTTAAGCAAGTTATGAAATACTTTCCTTTATATTAAGCTCTTATTCCTGTGGAGAAATTTCTATTTGTTTTTATCTCATTTGAGCTTCAAGGTTAATCTTAGTTTAAGAATCTCACTCGCTGTGATAGCAACCTCACCGCGCTTCAGTCTGATCTGTGTGCGTGGGTGTGTGTGCATCCTTTTGTTTCATGCTGAGGCTGGATGCCACTAGCTGAGTATCTTCCGTGTACTGGCTTGTCCTACAGGCATTAGCAATAGGTGGAGGTGACTGTGAAAATGGTACATGAAGGCTATTTACCAGCTACAATACGGGGCCATAAAAATAAAACCAAAGGGTCAGATGCAGAGTTTGTATATTGTTTTGCAAGACAAGGCAAAGGTGAGATATTTCACCCTCTAATCTACTGGAGATGGGAATTTAATTCTGGAATCATTGATATGTATTTACTTATTTTGTTGTATGACAGCAGTGAGTTATAACTTATTCCAGCACGAAAACAGAAATTAATAAAGGAGAAAGAAAAAAGAGCAAAGCATTTAGATTAAATTAACATACAAGAAATAAAACAATAAAGATCCCTGCTTTGTCCACAAATAAACTTTTTGTTTCCTGTATACTTCATGGTGATTCTTAAATTATATTTTAGGTATGTATTCGACAAATATAGTAGCAATACTAAAAAACGTTGATCACAGTTATAGGCACTAAAATGAATGTCTGAATTATTTACACAAGTCCATCTTTCCTTGAACCTTTAGATCTGCAGTAATTCGGGATAATGGTTCAGCTCTTTCCTCTAGTTCATCAGTATTATATTATTGCAATCAGCTTTTCTCTTTCCTCGTCAGGATATGTACCAAATAATATTTTAAGTAAGGATAAAAAATCCTTTTTTTTTTTTATCTTTTTTTTTTTTTCTCTTCCCCTGCAACCAATGGTGGCCACCACCACTACCTTCTTTTTCTCTGTTCTTTAAAGGTACCATGGTATTTCATATTCTCTATATCTGTTCTCAAATTCTTCTTTCCTTTCTGTGAGTATTCCTCCTGACTCCCATCTCAACCTCTCAATTGGCTTTTACTTTTTCTTCTCTAATCCCTTTGCTGTCTCTCATGATAATCCCTCGCCTACACATATTTGCTTCAGCTCTCTCCTCATTTATTCCATTAGGTCTTAAATGGTTAGCCACCAAGTACATTTTATATAGTTCAATTCCACGCTGAAATCATGTTCATATAATGTTCTGGGTAGGAAAAGAAGTCCTGATATGTTATATGCTCTCATAAGGGATCTGTCTTAAAAAATCACCTCTCATGGAATAGGCTCAATGACAAACCCACCGAAATTCTTGTAAAATTCCTCTGGACTTCTGTGTACGCACAGGTGGACCCAACATGACATTTCCTTTCTATTTGTAACATAGAGGGGGATAAGGGACTGCTGAAGAAAGCTTCTGCATGGTAAGACCACAACATCTGAACATTAACAGTTTCAGCAGCCTTTAATGAATGTGTTTCACAGCAGAGCGGTTTGGTAGAATGGCTTGGGCTGCATGGAGGGACAACCTCTAGCACCAGAAAATTTCGGCACTTAAGAGACCCCAAGTCTGCACTGCAGCACTTCCTCCACCCCTGCAAACCTGTGTTGGAGAACAAACTGTCTTAAAACTGGGGTGCTATTTAGAAAGACTTTTTCCTGAAGAAGACTACCTTTGGGGGCCAAAATGTGAGCTATTTATTATACAGCAAAGGGCTCTTTCTGCCTTTATAGCGAGGGCGTGATTCAATGTGTCCATCGTATAACCCCACTTAACCAACAAAAATGTTGCTGAGAACTGAAAGATGAAATATAGATCTACCATTCGTTTTTTTCCCCTACTTGATCTTTTGTGTTTGATCATAAATGCACATTGTGAAAAGATGTCTTATACCTCCAAGCTAAACACTGTTTGCTACTCATTAGTGATTTATAAATGATATTTTCTCCCTGGTGACATATCTTTTGATATGATTCTGTAATAATAACATCCACCAATATTAAAATAAGAACATTCCCATGTATTGTGATCACCTTCAACCACATTTTCTCACTAAAATTAAATTTTAGCACACCAACTGATATTGTATGCATATATTTGTCTACCGTCATTATAAATCTCCTAAGGGTCTCTATAAAATGATAGTTTTGCCTCTTTGCAGTAATTCTACCTGATGCTCCAAAGCAAGAAACTAATTACATGCTGACTTTTCGCTAACTTTGATCTTTCAAAACCCGTACTCTGAAGTTTCTATAGGTAATCATATAATTACAATACACTAAGTGGGATGAAATTAGCCATCAACTTTTTTTTTTTTACCCCCTCTAAATAGCATTAACTCTTTTTACAAACAAGCATTTAATTTAAAAATATTAATAATCCAGTAGCTTGTTATTTAGGATATCCCAATATATGTTTGTTTCTGTAAGATTTCAAAATAAAATATAATTATATGCACTGATATATGTAGCAAATGTCTTATTCTAACACAAAGAGTTTCAGTGGAAGAGGCCATGCTAAGAATTCTTGAAAAATATGTCTAAGGAAGGCCGAGGATAAACGATAGTGGTGTTAGGAAATTACTGAGATTTCTCAAGGGAATCTTTGAGTCTGTTGAAAAAATGACCTCATTTGTATTTTCCCGATGAATTGGTATGATATTTCCTGTAAGAAAAATTGAAAACAATTGTTGCTTTCAGTTGAACCCTATTGCTACGGAAAAAAAAATAAAAATCTTGGATTTCCTCTTTGAAAAATATAAGTTTAGCTTACTTTTATTTTCAAGCACATTCATAAGAAAGTTTGATTTTTAGAGAAAACAAACCATCACAGCCTTCTTAGACAACAAAGAAATAACTGTGCGGTTCAATGTTTTTTCCCTTTATACTTTCAACCTGCTATTTTAGCTCAGCGGTAAAACCATAAAGTCCTCCCATCCAAAATGCCGTGGCCTCCTCCCTGCACTTCTTGCACATAAATGAAGACAAATACAAATTCAAACATGCACGGTGACAACATGCCTCTGCCTCCCATCAGGGTCCGCGCTTACATTTCCTCCCGTGTAGGTGTCCCACTGGCTGTGGCGAGGTCAGGCTTACACCCCAGAGGAGGCAATGTGGAGCTGAATTAACTGGCTTTCCTGCCTCCATCCATTTTATATGCTAGTGCAAGGAAGGGACTAAACAACACGAGAAAGGGTGGCAAAACACAGCCCTGTGTGAAAACACCTCTCCCGGTGCACTCAGAATTAAAGCTCCAAGATGATGCTCAGGCAGCGTTTGTACGCTGGGAGGGGAAGGATGCTGTATGGTAAATACAAAATCATGATAGCAGGTCCTGGTTCAAGTGGTGGCCATAGAGCCATGCTGTGGGTTGCAGTAGGTGGCTGGTGGCTGCTGACCTGCACCAGTGGAGCTGCGACGCTGCTCAGCGCTGCCGCACTCAGCGCGGCGAGGTGAGCGAGTAAGAGGTGCAACACTTTCCCTGCTGCCTGCTGCTTGGGAAGTGGGACTGTGGGCACCTCCCTGTGCCCAGCCCCGAGGCTGAAATCCCTCCTGCCCGGTGCATGCCCCTCTTTGCAGTCGGAGTCCCAGTTCAGACTTCGGAGCCCCGCGGCGGCAGGGGCTGCGGTGCAGCACAGCGCCTGCCCGGGGCGGCTTTGCAGATGACTCAGCAGTGCAGAAAGGAAGCGCGTGGCTTGTGAAACAGGCCTCTACCTTTACTACATCCCATATGTGCACCTTGTTTGTCTAATAACATTCAAAACCACGGAAAAATCTGAACAGCACATTCACTTTAAAGCTGAATAAACAAAATTTGTTTTGACTTATCATCAATCATGCCATGTGATCAGAGGGCATATTGTGTGCAAACGGCAGTTGTTTTATCTGGAGCTTCAACCTTTAAAAAATTCAAAACAGTAAAGTTGTTTATTTGACACTGGTCCTGACCCCCAGACTTTAGCACTGCATTCTGACAAAGTGAAAGAAAGAAAACACATTTTGCTTCTTCACTGCTGTGGCATAAAGGAAACCCGACTTCTCGGGAGACTTTTGACACATTCCTTGCATTTGAAGTGTACCACTAGGAACTTTATCTCATTCTTTTTTATTTTTCTAGAAACCAGAGGAAGAAAGGTGTTTACATGGTATAGCACATGGTAGCAACTCTCATTATGAGGATCTGCAGACACACAGTATGTGCATTTAGCTTTGGGAATTGCATTACTTAAGAGCCCTGTGGTTAGAAAGATGAATTCAGACAGACAATAAGGAATAACAGTTTGAAAGCCATGCTCATAAGCTATTTGCACAGATCCAGTTAACAAGTGATAGGCTTGCAAATATCTTTTCGTGAACCAACTTGAAAACTCATCCCAAACTATTTTTGAAAAACATAAAACAAACAAAAAACCCCACCATAATCTTTTCTCTCCCTTTGTTTCTTATACCAATAAATAGATGTTCTGAAGAGATTGTAATGTACCTGTATCTCACTTTGTGTTTGCATGTGTATCTGTGTCTCTTGTGTCTCTCTGGAAGAGAGAGAGTGTATTTTTGTCTTCAAACATCAGGGATGACAGTGCACCTAGAAAGGCTGCATATCACTGAACAATACGTGGCCATTAGGCATGATAATTAAAGTTTCTTTCTTTTTTTAAACCTCTAAAATTAACATCATAATTTTCATCTAAGAATAAAAAGCAATTATACATCACGAACACCTAAAGCTTTCACTCCATTCTGTACATGCATTTTTCTGCTATTTTAACTTCACCATGCTGAGGACAAACTTTAAAATTCATCTTATGCCCCTGAAAAATCTAAATGCATTCTGCTGCTTAACTTCCCTGGCAAAAAGGAAAACTGACTTGTGGAGAGACATTTGACTTATCCTTTCCATAAGACAGAGCTGTGGCTAAAGAGAAGGACCAGGACTGATTTAATCTCCAGACTTCCTATTTTATCTTGGATAAGTCTATTCATATCTGTTTCCTCACATTTTAAAGATGATAAAAAATTAATAATTAACTTCCAAATAAAGATGGTGTGATACTATCTAGAGTAATGTTTTTAAAGTGGCTTGAAGTCCCCAGTAACAGGAATATAAGAGCTACCATAAATGTTCTCAAGGAAAGGCTTGCTGGGATAAGTAATGTCTTTTATTAGATCAACAGATATATTTGGAAAAAAAATGGACCTGCTTTTGGGCACACGCAGATTTGCTGCTTCCGTTTCAGCTCTGAAGAAGAACCCATATAACTGCATCTGTTGGTCTAATAAGGGATATTACATATGAACCTTACTCTGTTCCAAGTCTGGACCACGTAAACTTCAAGAAAGCTGTTTCTGCCACATAAATAATCTGCACCAGGACCTGGGCAATCTCATAGACTGTCTCCGAGAGCAACCAGTGCTGGACAATTTAAAGGCTGGTGGAAGAGTGCTTATATTGCAGTCAGTGTAGAACAGTTGGCTCAGCCATGATTTCTACTTCATATCCCCAGTGAATGGTCTATCCAGTTCCTTTCTACTTGATCCTTCCCCTCAACATTTTTCAAAGTTGACGCCCACTTGCATTTCAAATTCTTGCTTGTGTTTCCATTTCAGATTTCATTTACCATGGTTTACATGCAGTCCTTGGGGATTAACCCTTAACGTCAACCAGTTGGCACAAATAATTTCTTGAACTCATCAGTCAATCCCACTGAGTTGTTTTTGTCTTCCTGCTTACTTTCTCTTCAATACATCACCCTGTTACTGTATTGAGTGACTGCCACAGAAACAAATTCTGTGATTCTGTGACCATGTGCAGCACATGTATTGATGGAACTTCATCCGGTTGGGTAAGGAATGAAGTCACTTAGAACAGGGGGGAAAAAGGAAGGAAAAAGAGAGCAGACCTCATTCCCTCAAGACTAAGAGTTTTAATGTCCTCTTTCCTTGGGAGGAGATGGAGAAGGGAGGCTGTGGAAGACAGCATATTTCTGCAAGTTGTAGGCATTCATGAAAATGGCACAGTCGTGGTGTAAGCTGAGTGCCTCCATTCCTCCCCCTCATAGATTGGTGTGTAGCTAATTGTATTTGGATGAATAATTCTAAAAAAGTCGTGACCTTTAATGCCAATTGGTAGTTTTAATTCTGATTCATCATCAGTCACCTCAGTGTGATCCCTTCTCATGTATGAGCAGCAGTGAGGCCACTGTGCATATTTACACACAAAAAAACAAATATGGGCACAGGGAGGCATCCCATGGGGTGAATGCATATATCGCAGATCTTAAAAAGAGATTTGTACATTACTGGATTCTGAAGTGAATAAAAGTGCATAAATTCCTAGGAATCAAAGATAAGTCAAAGGGAAAAAAGGCATTCACAAGTAGAAAGCAACCCCCATAGCTCATGAATAGCCTAATTATGAGAGAGCCCCACAGGCAAATGCAAAGTTACCAACACAATTGCCTTTGGAGCTCACAGAGGGGTCAGATGCTACCCTCGGAATATTATCTTCTGTAACACAGCACCTGGGTCCTGTACTTTACAGTGCCATTTAAAAATCACACCAAGGGACAGTCTGAGGAGGTAAAAGCTGACAGAAACTCAACATGGACATTACAGTAACGTTTGTACATTTGAGAAAAGTTGCCTTTTTTCATTAAGCTTCTCCTCTTAAACACACTCAGAACTGATACAACTTCTCTTCCTGAAATTCTCTATTATATTTATATGTAAAAGGCTACTTGAAGGCTTCAACCATGGCAACGGGGTTACAGATATATATATAATATAGATTGCATTGTATGGTAGAAAAATTTGGGGATGCTGGAGGTATCACCTTCCTGCCAAGATATAAAATCCTGGTGTTCTCAGTTTTGTGAAAGTGAAAACAACTTTTCTCCCCAGCTACCACACAGCAGAAGGCAGTCATTCATCCTGGAGTTAAGAGCATTCAATTGGAAAAGTAATGGCAATTTCATGTCTTGGCCAAGCATGCTTCAACAAAGTTTGTGATATACTCCTGAACTGCCTGGAGTCAATGACATCAAGAAACGGCCACAGAAGTGAAGCATTCTGAAGAAAAGTGCTCAGACACAGAGACTTTGGTTCAGAAGGAAAAGGACAAGAAATAAGCTTTGCTTGACATTCGTGGACCTGAACTTCCTTGTCATATATGATCTGATCTAATAATGGCTGCTCTTTACCTTCCTCGCTCACTGCAGCCAATGTGAATTTTGCTTTCATTCCCCCTCATCTCTCTTCTTAAACCTCCCTTTCCACAGGTCCTTACAATGAGTTTGCTTTGGTGAATCTGGTCCTTGCTTTATTTCCACAGCTGTACCAACCAACCTGGCCCCACTGGCACTGCTGACTATGCAGAGTAAATCTGACTGTATGAAGAGTTTTGCTGTTTTGTACTACTCCTCTCTTCATAGAAAAGGCCTTCATAACCTGAGTGTTAAAGGCATTATGCTCATCTCCAGATCACTTAAGAGGACTTTTCTCTTCCACAATGTTAAGAAGTACCAGCCTGCTAATTAATGGTACAATATGGTACTTCTTTAAATACTTCTTACATTTAATATCACATGTATATTCATGTGCTTAAAGGATATACGAACACTTGCATTTCTGTATATTTCTACCTTTCTTTAGACTCTGTTTTCCATCCGAGCCTATGAACATCTGATGCCCTGTACTACATTTGTGAATGCAAGGAAAGGAGAAAAATCATATCTATACCTGTTTCCCCTGCATGTCTTGTGTACAGGGACACCTCTGACACAAGAGTGGATAGATCAACAAAAGTTTTTTGATGTGCCTTAATAGTATATAACGTACCAATCAGTTTTGAGCCTGCTGCAAGTGGCATTTACTTCTTGTAGCTAAAGAGACCTAAGGTTACCTTTAGCAAAATGCTCAGTTCATTCTGTTGTACTCTGGGGGCAAGGGGTAGTGCACTGACATTACTCTGTGATTAGTGAAAAAACACAAGGCTGTGCATGCTTGTCTGGGACCCAGTGCTGTGCTGATCAGGTCTTTTGTATACTACAGTAGAAATGTCATTCTGGATTAGTGGTTCATTAGGAGGAGTTCAGGATGGGAGGAGGTGAAAAGGCAGAAGAAAAAACAGTTGAAAACCAGTTAACAGCCAAAAATGGAGTTTGCTAAGCTTATGAGCACACTAATGTAATATATTTTTCTGCAGTAGCAGGCTGGAGATCTCTGCTCCATAGTCCTAGAGCTCCTAAACATAGGTACAAGGTTATGTCTCTATTTTCACTTAACAAAGAAGACCCATTTAGAAGACCTATTTATCTCATTAAACTACAGCCTGTTTTCATATTTGCTGCATTGAGATCCAGAAGCATCATATGTTTTCAAAACAGGCAGTTTAACTGGATTTGGAATTCTTTTCTCTCAGAGAGAATCTAGACTGAGTCAGCATATGTGGTTTTAACTAAAATAATATTTTGTTAGACTCTAATATGATGTTAATGCCCATATGAGACAGGGTAATACCATTCAGTGTTCATCTTAATTAACTAACATTAACTATCATTAGACTTTTATATGGTACAATGCACATTACTCCATAACTTCAACACAGATCACATACAGCCAGATTATAATGCATAATATCAATCATGGTTTTCTCCGGGCTTTCCTAGCACCTAGCTTTGATTTTAAAAGTTAAGGTCAATGTTAAGTGTTACACTTCGGCTGAAAAAGTTAAAATCAATGTTAATTAACAATGTTAATTAAATGTTAATCAGTTAAATGAAAGCATTTTTTCATCCATTTCCCCTATAAATTGTGGTCAGGTAATCTTGCATACATTGTTTCAGATGTCATATGAATATGTCATCCCCCTGGGGATGAGTAGGAGGGAAGTCCAACACAGCCATTCTTGCAAAGATAAAACAAATTGCTTATCTCAGTACAAAGGCAACTAAATTGCACTAGAAATCCAGACTCATGAATAGGAAATTAAAGGCACAGCAAGACAATACCACCATTGCTAGTCTTGACGGTGACCACAGCAGTATCCTAAATCTGAAGGGTTATAAGCGTTTTGGGCAGCTCTGAGCCTTCAGCTCCTCACCCAGCCATACGGCAGTGGGGTCTCCATCCCTGGCTGTATCAGAGGCAAGAACTGATAGAGTAATCTTCATGGGCACTGAGGCCATGCCTGGATGCATCAGCAGCCATGCACACATCAGCAGCCAAAGACTTGCATGGCTCAAGTAAGCTTATATAGCAATGCGAGGACATGGGGTAAAGCTCTTCAGGGTCCTGAGTAGTGGGTGGGAGCTGAGCAAGGGCTGCTGGTTTGCTCCAGGGAACTGTGCTTTGCAGGGGAACAGGAGGGTTGGTAGGATGGCCTAGGTTTCAGTCTCATTGCTGACCTTAGTGGTGTGCAATGCAGCAGAAAGAATCCTAGATGCCCTCGGTGCCAGAAATGCTCCATAATCAACAACAACAGAATTTAAGACATGCTGGATTATACCTAGGGAAGAAGCTAGTAAGAAATAACTTCTGTGCCACAAAAGGGATGGACAGAAAACTTGCTATTTGGACCAATTGAAACCATGACCTTCTGACATGCCCACTTGGTCTGGTCTTGCATACAGACTGCCACACCAGCACCTCCATGCAGTACTTGTTTTGCAAGCCTATAAATCATCCATGTGCCACTTGTTAAAAAGATGAGCCCTTTTCTCTCAATCTAGTCATAAATCTAACTGTCAAATTTCTAGAGCACTTGATGTCTACACATTAAACCATAACATAGATAATGAATAATAGCAATTCAGTTTGTCTTGTTCTAGCATTCTCCTCATGTTTTTAGGGGGTGGGCATTCATTTTCTGTGTTTTAGTTCTCAGTGCAGTGAACGTGTCCTGGGAAAACAGGAATTTGGAGTTTAGTTTAGAAAAAGAAACAACAGTTAATTTTTTTGTTAATGCAGGCCTTATCTCCGATTCTGTGGAATTCACAACAGCATGATGTGACTATCAGCAGCTTATGGGCCAGTGTGCATGGGTAGCCCTAAATTATCCCAGTTTAGAAATTAATCCAACCCTATAACAACATGCTTTATGGTAGTTATTATAAAACATTAAATGAGTCTCTGAGTCACAGAATACATGTAGGATACAAGGCTGCATCATGAGTTTATCATGTGAATGTATGCAGTCTAGCACACGCTACTAAAGCTCACAATTATTTTCATTCAAGTTCAAAAATATTGTATATAGTATTGTACCTGGTGTGTATATATACACATTTATATGTATATAGTGTGTATATATAAATACTCACTATTGTATATAATGTATATGTATTACAGACTGGGAAATTTTAAACAAGACAGTTCTTCAAATGCCTTAAAGATATTGCTTACAATTACTTGCATTTGAAATTTATGCTCCAGCTGGATTTCAGTCAAACCCGCAGTTCTTTGCATGTTACTGAGATGGTTCTTTTGGCTGAGAATGAGGGATCTACCCTGTCATGTAGAAAATCTATTTTAAAAATAAAATAATAAAGCAGTGACATAATTGACTGTGAGTATCAGCATTTTGCATGCCAGTGGAAATCAATTTTTAAAGTGTGGTTCCACTCTGAAAAAGGTTCGTATAAATACGCTGTGCCCTCCTCTTCAGATCTGTCTGGCTTTGTTTTCAGGGAGACAACTCCCGTTTCTGCTGACCAAGTGTTATTGCTTCGCTTGTCTTTCCTTCAGTTAGTATTGAAAAACAAATACAAGAAAGGGAAATCTAGCACTTGTACCATTCACCTGCGGGTACAGGCTCTCTGGTAAGTCCCTCCCCATGGTTCAGTCGGGCCTGGTGTGAGCAGCGAGCGAAACTTTGGCTCTGCCTCTTTGTGCTGGCCAGTGGAAATGCTTGATGCAAGAGCAAAAGAGAGCTATGTTGCACCCCTAAAGAGCTTTCCATTGTCAGCTTCCTGTGCAGAATCTCTTTCATCCCAGAGACCCAAATCTCCCTACAGAGGGGCTGTCAGGTGCTTACTGTTGCAGGGGTGTAGGTGCTCTGCCCCGTAGCAGAACCTACAACACTGAAACTAGGCCGCTAGTCCCTTACAAAAACCATACAGACTGAGCTCAACAGATGCCAGCAATGAGCCAGCTAATGGGAAGTGTTTCTTAAATATTACCACTTTGGGGAGGACAGACATCTTAATTTGGACTGCAAAGTGAGCTCTACACAGGAGTCACAGCAACAAAGTGAAACATCCAAGCCCTTCCTTTCAAGATGGGGGAAGAGGACAAACATTCATTACTCTCCCCACAAAACTAGACGGTTAAAACTGTACGGTTAAAGCCCTGGTATTTGTCCTGGCAGCTTAGAGGCTAGAACCATATCTGGGACACAAATCACCCCACACAGATGTATCCACCACTTCCTAAAAGCATGTCGCGTGTTTCAGCACAAAGACTGCTTTAAGGTGTACAGGCTCCTCCTGCAGTGACTGACTTTTCACGGACTACCTAAATATTTCTTGAAGCTTGGGGTCAGCAAAAGCAAGGCAGATCTGAACACCAGAGTAAGAATGAAGCCGAGTTTTAATGGTCATATCTCCCACTGGAATAAGTTAGACTTGTACTCCAGTCCACTTTCTGCTAAGTATCTCATATTTTTAGGTTATGTTTTCAAGGGATCAGATGATCTTCACAACACAGCAGTGCAACTAGAGTTTAAGCTTTAGATTTGTGTTCATCTTCGTTCTCTTTCTGTGCTCAACAGATATTCAATTAACCCCAGCAGCAGCTTCACAAGGGCAAAAAAGCTCTCTGTAATCTCAGAAGCCTTCTACAATGCCAGCAGATACTCTCCTGGGAGTAACGAGATAAAGGTTCAGCTATATAATAAATTAAAGCTGAGAACAAAGTGTTTTGATGGACAAGGTTATGATCATTATCTCCCTTCCCTTTACCTGTTTCCATCTGCCATGGTCTCAGAATTCATACTTGCCCCACAGGCCAGATGAGCAGGAGAAATGTGACTTGTGGAAACCAGCAAGGCTTGGCACAAGATACATCCTGGACTGCCAAATGCTGTGAAAACTAACAAGCATCTGGGTATGCCAAACTTTGAGTCTTAACGTAGTACCCTCTGAATTTCAGTGCTTCCACTGTTAGGCAACAGTTTACTGGGATCTTAGAGAATGAAGTGTTAGACTAAGTGATGAGAGAGGTGGGTGTAAGTGTAAATCCTGGCTGAATTCACTGTTTTGCAACCCCAGTGAAAAACAAACAAACAAAAAACCCTAACAAACAAACAACAACAACACCTGTATCTCTTCCTCTCCATCTGCCTAGTGTCAGAGCTGGACTGTTCATTTCTCCTCCCACTTCTCCACCCAGGACACGGTGCCTCCTTTCCCGTGGCTCTGAGAGGTGGGAGATGTGTCTGTCCTTATTCCTTCCCCTCCTAAATGCTGAAGCTACCAAGCGGGCTGTTCCCATAGCCATGCATCTAATGGATAGTTCAAGGTATGACCCTGGGATGTTTTTCCTTTTCTTTAGCTAAGGAAACTATTCAGGGGAGATCGCAGTTCCTAGCAGGCTAGAGAGTTTGTTCCATGCTGCTTCAGCTGAGTAAGGTCATTCTCGGAAGAGATCTTTGGCAGGCTCTGCGTGGGACAAAGACAGCAGAGCCATCATTCCAGTGTGATCATAGAAGTGTGTGACTGAAAACCTTAAACACGTAAGAAAAAACATCTAGAAAGACTTTAATATATCAGCTGAATATGAACAGTTGGCTGACCACCATGGAAGAATGTAAGAAAGCATTTATAACACCTTTAATTATTTCTAAACAGCCGACATGTGACTGAGCACTAGGAGGTACAAAGCAAGAGGTACAAACTTATGCAACAGCTTGGTTTACAATGCTGTAACTGGGTTAGCTCTGTTATGCCATCAGGCTAAGCAGATTTCACGAGACACAGTGGAAATGGGCACACTCTCTTGTCAATGCAGGCCATCTCCTTTTGGGCAAAGAGAGGCAAGCAGAGCCACAGCACCTCTGACTTGGCACCCTTGCTGGACGTGCGTAGGAGACATCCACATAGGGACATCAGTACAAGGGCAGCAGCTCCACCCAGCCTTTGGGAAGGGTTCTCATTCCCAGCAGCTCAGTGCCTGGGAACTGTGGCAAGATTTTGTTCTGAGAAGAAAGTAGAGGTGAGGACAAACAGGAGTGGTATTTTTAAATAGCTTTGCTACCCCGAGATTTGATTCTGGAAGAGTAAGGCATAGGCTAGCAGAAGTGCTTTTGGGGTTGAAATGAGTGTATCAGGGCCCATGTGGGATCAGGCAGCAAAGGAAATAGAAAGTCAAAGGGAGAAAATCCTGGAATCCTCATTTTTGATGTGCCCATTTCCAGGACTCCTATGGTACTTGTTGAGAGTATTTTTTAAATTGAGCATGTCATGCTGCTGTTGTACTTGGGAACTAATCACTGCTTTAAGGACTGAAGGACAAATTAAAAGAACAGGCTGTCCAGGATGTGGTCTGGAGGGGCAGGAATAGGGCAGCTGGCAGGAAGGAGGAAGAGGGTTCACACCACTGCAGCTCTGCTCCATGCCTCTCAAAACTGATGGGACATATAAGGATGTGTTAAAAATGCCATTTTTATTGTGCTAGAAAATCTCCATTCTATCATGTATGATTTTTTTTTTTTTTTTAATACAAGAGGATACTGTAGTACCAAACTGCCAAGAAAAGAAACTGGGGTGAGTCACCGAGAGGAAATTTAGTAGAAATGATAACACTTCACAAAAATGAAAATTATTACATTTACTGTACATGGGAACAGTAAAAAGTCCTTTTTATTGCACTTGGACTTGAATAGGAAACGACTGACATTTCCACACTGGTATATAATGTAATTTGTTTGCCAGCAGTTGTTTTTTTCCTTTTTTTTTTTTTTAATGCAAGTTGTTTTGACAAATTTCTTAGCAATACAATACTCTTGTCAGAACCTGTGCATGGCCGCTGCAACTATGTAGGAGTCTATTTTTCTGTCCTTTTTAATTTTAGTAATCCAATATCTTATTTCTCAAATGAAACGCTTAATGTTTCTGCCCAGCAGCATCTGGCAGTTTCTGTTTTGCAATAACAATAACAATGACAACAACAACAACAACAAAAACACAGAAAAAAACCATGGAAAATACATGCAAAGTATATCTAACATCTTTTATGGCTGAGGATAAACAAAGATTTTTTTTCCATTCATCTCTTCAAGCAAACATATCTGAATAATATCCCTGTAGAAGACATCAAAGTTTAGTATGTTAAATATAGGATTTCCCAACCCTATTCTCAGTGGAACATAAGAGGATGATGCATTGAGTAAAAAATTTTGTTACCTTATTTTTCATCTGCGGATTTGGTTTGCTTTCCTGTTTTTGCTATTTATTGCCTGTGTGTTATAATGAAAGCTGTTTTTCAGCTACAATGAATAGGACTTTCTGCTGCTGACCCAGGGCTTTTCAACCTGGTATCATAAAGTTAATTAAATAATAGTAATTTTCTAATACTTTGGGTCAGTGATCTGAAGATTTGCTTTTAGGTAGAATAAACTTATAGAGGAACAGTGCAGACTGTATGGAGGACTGAGTCCTCCAGATAAAGTAATAATTTCAAGAATTCAAAGACAAAAAGTTTCCTGTCCATGGCATTTGGGCTAATAAGCTTGGTAAGGCATAAGCAACACTTAAGCGGGTTTTAGGCCTTGTGTAGACACTCTGTGTAGGTGAGAAATTCATATTCAGTCTTGGACTGAAGCATGGATAAATGCAAACCAACTTGTCTTGGATGGAGAGAGAAACTCCTCTATGTGCAGCACAGAAATACCTTCCTTTGATCAACATAAACTACAAGTCCAAGCTGGTAAGTTCGTTAAAATAGGGTTACGGAAAAGTTTAGCTCTGTAAAACAAATTAGTCCATCTCAACAGACGCTTTTTTCCTCATCTGTGCCCAGATGGGGTCCTTCTCTTTTAATTTTCAGAGGTGGCTTCCAGTAGCCAAGCTCCTAGAGACAGCGTACTCTGAGCACGGGCTGAGGGACATGGGGTGTTGGGGCTCAAAGAGATAAGAAAAGCTCCAAATAATACATGCAGAGTTTCTTTTGGACTCAAAACTTACACCATGAGGAACATTTGGAGAAGTGGACTTCTTCCCGAATAAATACAGCTCTAAGAAAGGCCCATTGACGGTGCTTTGCTAGTCAGACATGTTTAAGTTACACTGGCTGACTTCAGAAAGAAGAGAAACCAAGAAGGGCAGGGAGATCTGATACAAGGTATTAGTTAATCAAGCCCAAATATACATCTAAGCTTCTCATTCCTCCATTTGTTTTTCCTTTGCAAAGTTTTAACAGCATTTTCTTTCCCATAACTGGGTTCCCCAAACTTTAATTTTCTAATGACAGAAACCAAATACACAAGTTAGTTTTACTGCAAAGAAGAACTACCTCTAGTGCACAAGATACATTACAACATGTGAGAGAGGAGTGTTTGTTTTTGTAAGGTTTAAAATATTGTTTCTTTATTTTCCTCCCTAACTCTGAGAACTTTGGCATTTGACTAATTTACCGTGCGTTTAAGGCTGGTAGCAATATTGGAAAAGAAATATGATAATCACATGCTGCCACAAAGCATTCTATACCTCGCTCTCTTTTCCAGCTCTAGTTTCACATGTGTTGGTTCAATGGAATATTCAATAGACATTTATAGGAAATAAATTGAGAGATGAATGTAAACCATATGGCATCTGGAGGTTTATTTGTAAAGCCCCTGCATCAAAGCTTTC
This sequence comes from Anser anser, assembly GCF_964211835.1. Lineage (NCBI taxonomy): Eukaryota > Metazoa > Chordata > Aves > Anseriformes > Anatidae > Anser > Anser anser. The sequence goes on along the minus strand of NC_139733.1, from coordinate 19,246,163 downwards.
TCCAGATCACACCATATTAGCTATGTTTTTCCAGTCCAGCAGAATCAGGAAGGTAACCACAGACTTCCTTGATGGAAAACACATGAAAAACAGAACAAATCTTAATATGTAGCTACAGCAACTGTTCAAGTAGCATCATTTAGAATAATTTTATTACTAATGTGTAAGGAGTATTGTTTAGTGATGGATTCCAAACCAGAAACCAAATAGAAGTTCATTTGCTAAGCTCCCTGACCTTTAATTTGTAGAAATCACAGACCATTAAAACGTATCAAACCATACATAATTGGTGTTTGTACTTTTAAAGCACTTAGGACAATTAGATACTTTCTTGAAACAGAAATGCTGCACTGGATTTCTATAAAGAGACTTTCCCCACAGAAAGCATTTTATAGCCAATAGCATCCTTGTAAGTAATAAAAATTATTGATTGGACTGAGTGAGAAGTTAGTTCTTGATCTTATTTATTTTTGTAGCAAAAAAAATTGTTAAGCCCCTCTCAATCTGAAATGCTTACTGTTTGCTGGAGTTTGGCAACAGCTGGCATTACATCTGAAATCAAATTAAATGGTATTCTCATGCAGTATGTTATATAAATCATTAGGAAATGTCAAGAGCTTGTATATAGTTGTTTCTTTCTTTCTTTTTTTAAGTTTCCACTTACTTTCCAAAATAGTTTTCATTTTTCAATGTCAACCCCCTTTTCAGCCACTTAGACCAGCTATAATGATTTGTGTGTAAAACTTGCTTGTCACATGAATATTTTTAATAACCCATTTAATATTTAATAAGCTGCACACATATTTGCTGGGCAAGGAAGTTACAAGGTGCAATGCCAACTCCATGCTAGTACTCCCAGTGGTGCCAGTGATCACCTGGTGGACTAGAATAACACACTCAGAAGGTGAAGAACACAGAGTAGTTTGCATGATGGTTGATTTATGTTGCCTTATGAAGCCTCATTCAGAAAGCATTTTTGTCTAGGATGAGACAAAGGACTAGGGCCTGTTTCAGCACTTAACTTCTGGTAGACACTTAAGTCTCTTTGACTTTAATATTAAGCATGTGCTTAAAAACAGACATAAAATGCACTAGCATCTGTAGGAATCTTTCCACTGACTTTAATGGGCTTTGGATTACACCCTGATATCTCAGCTCAAAATAGCTGTTATTACAGTAATAAATGATTTGTAAAGCCATTCTTTTGAATAGGTACATTTATACTATGAAATCATAATGACTTCTTTAAAAACTCTTACACTGCAAATTCATACATTTGGGATAATTGCTCTCCTCTTCATTAGGGCTTCACACTTCTGTAGAGCTTTCCAGGCCAATAGTTTGAAATCTCATTATAAATTTAGATAAGTATTTCTACTCCCATTTTACAGATGGGCTAAAGGAGGTGGAGAGAGACAATGGGTTTCATCCAACATGGAAAGCTTCCTATTGACTCAGGTGGGTGCTGGACCATAAGGTACAGCCTTCCAGAAGATATATAGGCACTTATTTCACACCAAAACTTATAGAATTAAGTATCTAAAATCTTTAGTATATTTAGCCCCCCAAAAATGCATACTCCATCAAAGAACAAGTTAGAGAAAGGTTTTATTCAGAAATATTAATCTGCAGTGCTCTATGAACAAGCTAATTTTTCTGTAATAGTTTAGCAATTCTGGCAAAGGAAAGTGACAATGGTGTTTTAAGATGCTAGTTAATGTCAAACATGATTCAATGAATGGCATCCAGATTCCAATCTGAAATGCTCCCTAGTCTGGGAAGAACAAGGACATTTGTTGGATCAGAGGCCTTTGAGGAAAGAACAAGGTCTTAAGTGGGGTCCCCTGATGTGGTGTGATTAGCTACTTTCAACGTAAATCTTAATGGGAAGAATTTCTAATTGGAGAAAAATGGCAATCTAAAACACTCGGCTGAAGGTATTAGACTTTCTACCTATATATTTTAATTCTTGCATAGTGCCTAAAGTTTTGGGTAAACAGCGGTAAAGTCAGAAATGAAATAAACCTTTGTGAAATCCAGCTTTGGTTGTTTGAATTTCAAATACCTTCAGAGTTCAGGTAATATGTGGATCTAGCATTTTAGTGGAGCACATCTCTAGCTAAAACTCTCTTCTCCTCATCAATCTCATTCATTCATCAACATACAGGTTAGCCTTCAAACATATGGCAGTCAATGAATGCCACTCACAAACCTTAGCAAATAAGTATGCAAGCAACATCAGTTTAAAAATATGCAGCTAACTGCTGGAAGCTATTAAAACCCAAATAAACAAAAGAGATTATACTTCAAAGAAATGTCAACAGTTTTTCCTCTCCTAGAACAGAGCAGTTTTCTTTGCTTCCATCCCCAGCCACATCTGGAAAGTGCTTACTGCTTTACACATCTCTAACGATAAAATTAGTTTATTGATTTTTCAGAATTTCCTGATAGATTTATGCAATTTCCAAAACAAAGGTAAATTCACATCCCAGATTAAAAATAATAATAATAATAATAAAATCTGGTGGTGACTACAAAGAATGAATTAAATCATAAAAATACATATTATGCAAAGAAACAAAGAAACAAAAATACTCACTTGCTAAATAATGTTGTACCTTTGAGACTACCATTAGATAGCAGAAATTGCAATTTAAATGACTTGTATATAAATGCAACAAAAATGTATCTTACAGTTAATTATGGCTGATGCAAAATTGAAGTGAATTCATTTCCAAATAAATGGAAATAAATTTTAAAATGAAACCTGCATATTTCATGGAAAGAATTAAGAAGAAATAGGAATCATAAATCATGACTACGAATTCCAAGAACTATACAAAAATTAGTTATATTAAAGGTGTCTGCAACTCTAACTAACTGAAAATTAGATCTCTAATTTCCATGAGAGTAAATTGTGTCAATTTAGGTGGTCCAAATGTTGGATTTTTAATTTGCTTGAAATTCTACATTTGTAGCAGCCAAAATCTGCAAAGACTGTTAATTTGATTTTGGTTTACAATTAACTAAGCAGTAGCAACTTAGCCTATACAGAAGACTGCCAAGAAAAATGATATCTTTGGTAAATTACCAAGGATCAAAATGTGGACAACAGATTTTCCTCCCCTCTGCTACAGACTATTTTTAACTAACAATGATGTTTTTGATAGAGTAGAAGTATTTAATAGAAAATAAAATGACAAGGTGCAAATTTTGCAAAACAGTCCAGAATTTCAAAAGTAGCAGTATATGCTTAAAGGAGACAAAAAGAAACCCAAAACAATTTAAGCATTAAGCATACAGTAAGTGCTCTGTAGTCAAATAAAAAGAAAATAAACTCTAACATGACTGCTGCAGAATGGGAAAAAGCAGGTCTAGTTTGTTTATTTATAATTTGGTAACAAGTAGATTCTTTCGCACTAACTAAACCAGACAGTAATTATAAACACAGATTGGTTAAATTCCCTGCACCCTATCAAAGGAAATGAGTTCCTCTCTTTTCCAAACACTGTCATTTGTTTATTGAGCCTCTTTTGGGCTTGATTTCATTAAAAACGATGTAAAGTCCACATCTGCGACCCCCCAAACAATGTTAACCTTGTTAAGCTGATCCAGAGTCCTCATTACAAAAAACTTCGCAGACAACATAACCAAGCATTTTAAAAGGGAGCCACTGGAATACAGAGCAAAGAATTTGGATTATTTTTGTTCCATTACAGAAAACTTATATTACTATGCAATAGAACAGGAAGCAAACAGTAACCGCCTCAGTAGTTCTGGATAATTAGTTACCTAAATTCTCTGAGGTGAACAAAATGTACTTAGATGGGAGAACATTACTGCTTGTATGCTGAAATAACAGAGTAATCTTGGTTAAAATGAAAATCACAAATACAGGAGGAAGAAGTCATGTTTAAAATCATTAGTCTTTATCAGTAAAGTACAACTGAGTTCCTCATTAAAGTAACAGTTTTATTAAAAAGGGGATGATACTGCTTATATTAGCTAGTGTCAGATATCAGATTTCAACAAACTTCAACACTGTAGACGCTATTAAAACATCATTATTAGAGTTGCCATGCTTGAATGATTTGAACTAAAGTGAATTTCGTGTATTTGTTGGAAGACAGCAATAATAAATCCTGGAGTTCAAGCTGGTAAGAACTGACCTGGACTTTGCAGGCACGAAGTTGAGTTTCGTCCCTGGCATTGGTGGGAGTAGGGTTGGTGAAACTCAGCCCTAAGCTCACTGCCACTGAGACCCTGTGCGAAAGAGCTGAAGTGGAATTGAGGTAGCCCATGGGTTTGCATTCAGGAGCCCCTAAGCACTTGGACCATATACTCTCCAACACATTTTCAAGCCTGATGATGTACTGGGGAGATGCTGCTACACCTGGTAAATGTTCCTTATGGGATATTTGCATCGTGGCAGCACGGCCAAAGCAGAAGTGAACTATTGGGAGTTACCCCTTCTTGGGGCAGTCCCCCTGCTCCATGGGTTGGGTGCCAATATTGTGGTGTCCTAACAGGTGTGTGTGATTAAGGCTTGCTCCAGTGACTTAAGAGAAAAATATACTCTAAGGCAGTGGGATCAAAGACAGAGGAACGTGCATCACCTAATGCTCCCGGAGCAATTAGACTGACAAAGTACAGATGTCTTTGCAGAACACTTTATATTTATTTACTGATTCGTGGCAGTGCTGAGCAATTTGCTACCACACGGCTGCATCCTCAGGTCAAGTAAATTCTGGGCTTCTCTCACCTATGGCAAAGGCCAATCAAGAGAAAACCATCAGGTTCCCAAAAGGCAAATCAACTCTCTGTCACTGTTCCTGCCCTGCTAATGTTACCAGGGCCTGGGATATACATGCAACTCTTTCACATGCAACCTACCTAAAAATCTCACTTATGGCAGGTTTGCTCCTAGTCTTATTCAGCTTCTCAAATGTGGCAAGTTTTTTGAGAAATGAAGACGGTGTTTGCTGCTCTCACACTCTTCACATTTTACTAATGCTAATTAAATTTCTTTTGATTTTTCAATATTAAAATAGAATAAAAATATAATATATTTGAAATTTATATTTAAAATAAATAAATCAAGAAGAGGGGAGAATATTTAAAAACTCATCTTGATTTCTTTGGTATATCATTCACTCTCAGTCCTTATGCATAACTTTAAGTCTGGCCCCATCTTGAGTTTTCCAGCTCAGCTTGTCATGGGGAATTTGGGGCAATTAATGTCTTGAAAGACTGTGCTTTTAGAATGATCAGGTCAGGAACTTTGTCCTTCTAAATGCTCTGCTGTTTCTCAGGAATATCTGTGGATCCTTGAAATAATAAGTTACAGTAACACTGGGCCAGATCCTCAGCTGGTGCAAAGTTAGCTTTTCTTCATTAACTTCAAAGGAAATATGCTGATTTACACCAGCTGAGGGAAGATGTGGCCCACAGTGTCCAGGTGGATTTAAATCATACACATGAGAAATACCTCAGTACATCCAGGTTTGTACTGAGGTTGAACATAAAAGGCCTGGGTAGCGGGAAATCCATCCCTTTTTATTTTTAAATGCTCAAATGTTTACCAGCTGACCTTCCCCTTTACTGCAGATCTGGGAATCAAGGTGCATACAATAAAGTTCAAACCAATCAACTGCTTTCAGCTGTTCTTGTGCAATGAATTTTTAAGCATTTGATCATTAAGACCAATCTATATGCAGGTCAGTTTTCTGAACAGGATGGGAACAGTTTGGGAGCAGATGCCAGGGCATTTACTCATGGAGAGGGACTGGTAAAGAAACACAGAGTGCATTTATCTTGGCCCACCCATGAGGTGAATGCTACCACGACCAGCTCTTTTTACTGGATGGATGCATAGATAAAACAGTTAATCTCTAGTATAGCACCTTCATTAATTGAACGGTGACACAATGAGAGTGCCACCAGCAGTGTTAAGATGATTATCTTATATGTTGCACACATACTTCTCTGCAGTTATTCATCTTCCTTCAATTTGTAAATTCTCTAGAAATAGCACTCTGTGCTGCTATTTACTTATTTATTCTGCAAAATTGCCTGGCAATTGCTCATAAAGGTGCGGGAAAACTTCAGCTTGTGATATATGCACTTCCAGCATGTAGTAGTCTGAATTCACAGAATTTGTGGCCGAACACCTCAGCCCCAGGCCATCAACCCCACTCTCTGAATCACTTTAGTTTTATTAGTGAATCACTGGCTTGACTCTAAACCCCACGTTTGCCATTCCAGCCTTGCATTTGGGTACCTGGGCTATGCACTGCCCTTTCCAAGCAGACACACCTTGAGGCCTTTCTTTCCTCAAGATACATGTGCAGTATATTTGATCTTTATTTAAAAGCCTCCTACCCTTGAAGTAGGGCAATCTTGGGAAAACTAGTGTTATTGTCTTGGTTGTACCTGTAGAGATCACTGAAGCTTGCCTGGTTTTATCTCAGAAGGCCAGTTATCTCAGGCCTTCAAAAGTGGAGCTGCTGGGCTAAGAGCCATTCCTAATGCTACACAGGAATATTTTGCAATTTGCATGATCTATGCATTCATAGATCGAATTCCATTTTCTTCTAGTTCAGTGCTCATGACTGTAACACACACGGTTGTTTTTGTACAGGCATCTTGGCCTATGTACCTTGTTGCATCTAAACCAAAGCATTTAAACACATCTAAAGTTGCCACATGGGTGTCCCTGGAAACACCAACAAAAATATCAGAAGGTGAAAACTGACACATTTGATTTAAAAATGGAAGTGATAAATCATAAATTTTTGTTGTTGTTCATCATTAGCCATTTCTACATGTACTTTAGTCAAGACTTATAGAAAATTAATTAAATTCCTAGGCAACCAGCTCTTGGTGGCCCTGCTTGAGCAGGGGGGTTGGACCAGATGACCTCCTGAGGTCCCTTCTGACCTCAACCATCCTGTGAAATATATCCCCAAACCTCACTTATTTGCACATGGTGCTAGACCTGAGCCTTTGGAAATGTCAGCACTGGAGTTGGACTACTTGGAAAAATTTTAATGAAGACTTTTTTGAGAATATTTGCAGGTGCTGAAATCTGCCAAGGTTTTTGTACTGTATCCAGGCATGATATTCTGGTAGCCAAACTAGAGAATATTTGTTTGACCCAAATGCTAGTATTTGGGTCAAAGAACAGGTTGAAGGATATGATGTGTTACCACAGGCTGACTGAAAGCACACTTGCAACTGTATGAAGCAACAAGGAATAAGAAACAGAAAGTTGAAGGTGCAAGTCTAATTCTAACACTCACCAAACAGATCATCTTGGCAAGTCACCCAACTTGTCTGTGCCTCAGTTACACTGAGATAATAATAATACTTAATCATCTTTGAAAAGAAGTGAGAGATCCTCAAACAAAAGCAGCGATAAGTGTGAAGTATCCATTATAATATTAAAGAACAGATGGCCAAAGCAGAGATCCAGTTAAAAGGACTGCGCAGAGTTATAAGAAACCTCTTGCTGTGACGTATGCGCTTTACGATGTGCATTCCCTCAGACAATACATGATGAGTCGGCTGCAGCAGTTTATGTTCTGGATTAGAGCATATGCATAAATAAAGCTACGTTTTTATGTGATCCCAACAAATAAATGGGAAGCATGGACAGGAATGTCTAGCTGATGGAAAAATGAGACACCACAAACAAACCACAGCTTGATGATAAAAAAAAAAAATAAAAAAATCTAAGATTTATATGGCACAGCTGGCTATGTGTAGTGCTTTTGTAAGCCTGCAGCATCTGGTCACTTGTTTTAAATGTCTGAATAGATAGAGCCCTGAACCTTACACAACTGTGGAAAAAGAGGCAATGTTTCATAGTAAACCACACAGCTATACATTGCACAATACCCTCGCGCACATGGAGGCCTGCCTGACTTCAAACACCCAGGTGAGAAGGGGGAGGAGGCCTCCTGTCCTGCTGAGCACTGTCTGGCTGCCCGGCTGTGGGGCTGGCTGCAGCCTCCCGCACGTCTGTAAGCTACACAAACTGGGCACAGGCGGAAATGGTGGCAAGTTTCCTGGCATTTAATATCTCCTGTGCATGTTTCCTGTGACCTCCTAAGGTTTCTTCTGTGCTGCAGTTGCAAAGATGGTCTTGAAATTAAGTCAAAAACAATTCAGAAGAACCATGTATTTAGACATGGGACCAGCTGCAATCAGCTTTTGCTCAGGGCCGGTGGCTCTGCCCATCGAGTCTGTCCTCTGTCAGGATACCACAGACATGCAAGTACCTGCATCTTTCTTAAGCTGTGCTGGAATTGGAGAATGTGTTCGAGAAGGACATCCAAGCACAACTACAACTGATAAGAATTTTACCATCTCATTTCTATAGCTCCACTGATTCCCATGGAGATATGCTAACATATATTACCAGTGACCCTGTCTCACCGTCCTTCCGCAGCTCTAAGAAATTACCCCAAAACATCCCAGATAACACTTTGTGAGCTAGCCCAAATCGCACTTGTTCATATGTAAAAAATAAGGCCAAATGATAAAAGCCTGTTATGAAGAGAGGAGGAACAGGACTGTCTTCATGATTTAATTGCAGACTACTTGAGCTTTCCATTTCTAACAGATGATATTTTTACCCAAACGTTCAAAAGAGACATTGCACAATGAGCTGTGGGAAAGGCAGATTCCCCGGCGTGGTGTGAATCACTCAGCAGAAGAGAGCAGAGCCTGTCCGGCCACAGAGCGGCACCACGGCAGGGTGGGGATGGCCAGAGAGGTACCTTTAAGTATTTGAAAAAAAGTCAATGGAAGTCCAAGAAGCTGATCAACAAGAAGATGAAATAACACTCCTCATTGCTCCAGAGCAAAGATCAGTACTTTCCAACAGCAGGAACATGCTACATCCTGAAAACAACTAGCTAAATCCCAAATTTGTGCAGGCTGTTGCAGTCAAGAGAAGTAGTTTTTAAGAATCTAAATATTTCTATAGTTTTAAACCCACCATGCTCTCACTGGGAAGGTTAAGATGTTGTAGATGCAAAAAACCCAAAGGTTTGTGCTCCCTCTGTTGGTTTTAGGGAAGAGGTTGTCCCTGTCCCCTCCTCCCTCCCCCCACAAATATCATCCCTCATTTTGTTCTGACATCAGTAGAAGGACAAAAATGCATTTGTGTGACGAGATGTTATTTACACTGAAGTTTCTCTTGTTTAAACAAGAAAATGGACGTGCTAATTTCAGCTCCATCGCAAATGCAAAGAAAATGAATAAACATTTAATAAACCAACTGACAAACTGGAGGAAGATTAAAGTATTTCAGTTCTGCTGAAGGAAATATCACAGGCAAATGGGTGATAACACCACATACACACACAGTTATGTCACAAGTATCCATCTGAGCTGGCATCTGTGCCATTTTTCACCAGTATACAGATGCCTGTATACCCCAAACTGTGCATTGTTCATATTGCTTGCTATTGCACCTACTTTTCCTTTACCAGTGGCAAAAGAAAAATAATTAGGTAAAGATGAAAAAGTAGAGTTACAAAAATGAACTAGATGAGCACGAGTCTGTAAGGATACAGAAGACGGGTGAGAAAAAAAGCACGACAGAAGGATGGATCAAATTACTGCTTTTTTTTGCCTTTGGTGTTAATTATTTACAATATATGTTTCTTATCTACAATCTGTTTTTTCACTGTATCTTTATTCAGTGCAAGGCAGCCCTGATCTTCGTGGGGTTTTTAGCTGCTACTGCGACACAAATACTAAAATATAATATCAGATACACTCATTTAATTACTAATTATTAGGAACAGAACGTGAAGTCCTTATTTGTGGAATACGAAACCTTCAGGCTTAAATGGGGCTGATGACTTAGGAGATGCTTATTGGAACAACATGTCTACACCCTGGCCCTGAGAGGGAGCTGAACCCAAGGTCTCTGTGGACTAACCCACGGCTTTACCCAACACTCACTATTTAAAAGGGTGAAAACTGATAGGTGCAGGCAAGGTATGAGGCAAGTCACTATTTGCTTTGGTAGCACTGAAAGTAAAAGATGGCTTCCCAGCCCACCTCCATACCACAGACTCTGAGGCAATGTATTAAGGACAAACTACCAGGTTTTGTAGCCAATATTTAATGCAGCTGTGGAGAGGGTGGCTGGCCGACCCACAGCTCTAACGTTTCTGACAGCAGTGCTGGATTGGCATATGCTCTTCTAACTGCTGGCTCTGCAGACATCCCCTCCCTGCCTGGCTGAACTTGTTTGTTTTTGGCTCCCGGCCCGAAACTTGTGACATTGCAATTACGCCGGGGTGACTTGTGGAGTCTGTAGATATTTTAGCCACTCTGTCAAAGCTAGAAAAATCCTGACTGAACTGGAGCAGGAAAACAATTTGCTGAAACATCACCTGGAGCAGGAAGTTATTAGATGCTTGAGTGACTTCTAGAACAGAAAACTATGTATGAATATGTACACGAGGCAAAACAGATGTTGTCTTGACCTCTGCACACTGGAATCTTATAGCTGCTCTGTTTACTCTCTGCTGTCCATAATGCATCTTTAAGCCAGGTGCTGCCACTTATCAGGTATCTACATCTCTTGTTTAAACAAATGTTAACTGAACTTGACAGCAAAGGGGATCCCTGCAGCAAAAATGGCAGAAGACAGCTTTAAAGCTACTTTCAGTTCTTACTCCTGAAATAACTGAAGTTTTGTCTGACTAGGTAAAGAGTGAGGGTAGAAAGTTAAACTCCTGACCTCATCTCCATAGGATTTCATACGCTCTGTCTGCATCTCTACTGGGGTGGAAGGCTCAGCTCTGCAGGCAGGAGGAGAGCTGGTCTTCAGGAGCTGGTGGGATCCATGCCATGGGCTGTACCCCCTGCCCACCTGCCTCTCCAAGGTCTCCTTGAACCAGTAGGTTCCCTTCCATGGCCACTGTTATAACTACCACTAGCATCATGAACTACTCCTTGCATCACAGTGACTGCTTGCACCATGGCTACGTCTACCACCCTGAATCAGGGCCACGTCTTGGGAGAGAGCTGCAAGTCTGGAAGCAGAACTAACTCTTGACTCCCTGCTTTCCCAACTTGGCAGCAGGGTGTCTCCACTTATTTATGTGTCTTTATTTTTATTTTTGTATTTTGTTATATCAGTGACAACTTACGGAAAAGCCCTAGGGCAAGGCAAGGCCAGAGAACCCTAGTGCCTGTTGAGGCCCTGCTGAGGCCTTACTCCATGCCTGTCATCATCACTATGGCAGCCGAGCAGCTCCAACAAAGGCTGCAGGTTTCAGCTGTCCACATGCTCCTTTGGGAAATCATACGGCTGCTTATGATAGGTGTGAAATTAAACTCTGTCACCTCTTTGTTAAGGGCAGCCCTATAACTGTTCATCCATGAAGCAAAGACAACAGGAGCTTAACGGAGGTTTTACAGAAAGCTTTGAGCCTTGCTCCTCTCCTTCCCTCTGTCCTCCCAAGTCCTGGTGTACACAGCTGAGATAAGGGGTCTGCAGACCCACACCAACTCCTGCAAGGGAATGAATTGCTGAAGCTGAGGAAACTCCACCACAAGCGAGGAGGTTGGTGTGAGGAGTTTGCTACCAGCAGAGAGCCAGACAGCATGATTGAGACAGAACCAACCCATGTTCATTGTAACATACCTCACGAAAGGGGCTCTGGTTTCAGGGGTGCTTTAGAGCCTTTTTGGTGCCCAGGAGAAGATAGTTTACAGGATTCAAGCACAAGTATTTCACCATCCAAATAGTGGTGGAGAAATAAACACTCTTCTTATCAAAGCTAACTTTGGATTGAAATTTGATTGATTGGATTCAGTTTTTCTTGTGTCTAACATTAACTCCTCATAACTGCCTCAGGAACGCAGAGACAATCTGGCATGTGTTACATAAATACCTATATTTTTGTCTACTGATCAACCTGTTTGTGTTTATTTTAATCAAACATGGATAAAGGCCACAGCAAATAGGTATTGGTAGCATTGACAACTGTGAGATTGAATGATGAAACTCTGCCAGGGTCCTCCTAATCAGGTGCTCATACAGAGTTTAGGAAATCCTACAGATTTGGGAGTGAGGAGTTGTATTCACCATTACAGATTAAATCTGAAGTTAATTTCAGAAGACTGAGATGAGTGTTCTTGTAATGCCACAGGAAGATATTTTTCTAGAGTTTACAAAATGGGAAATAATTTTAGCTTTTTTTACCCTAAAAAAAGAATAGGTCTAATAAAAAGCATGTAACTGTTGTTGTCCACCCCACGCCCCCCCCAAAAAAGAAAAAAAAAGATTTTTGGATATCAAAAATGGTTGTGGGATGATATTTCTGTGTTTTCTGCAGTCTAGATCGCTGCTGGTTCAGAGCTGGAGCTCGATGCCCAAGAGTTATCTTTTGCAGCTTCCCTGAGCTGTGTCTGTAAGTGATTCCAAGTGGAAAGTTAAAGGTCATTAAAAAAAATAAAACTTTTTGCCCCTGCAGAGGCTCAGGGTGTGTACATGCTGAAATAATCACCTGGAGAAAAATATTCAATTAAACTATAGTTTTCTGTCTTACATCCTTCACTCAAAGCCAGCCCTTTACACCCTCGTCACTTCATCAGCAAACAGAAAGGGAAAAAAGATCAGGTCAAATATCTCCATTTTCACGTGGAAGACAATTTCTAGAATTCATTCATTCCCAAGGTTTCTTTCTTAATGCCTTGCAGAAAGAAGGTCTGTTACAGTGAGACTCTGCAACTTCTTTTATGTAAGGTAGAGACATACAAAGCAAAATCACATTCAGAGTATGTTACCTGATCTCAAACAGTAGTGTCAGACCCAGCACATTGTCCTAAACTTACTCAATTGCTGCTTAAGCTGTATAGTCTGGATATATACTATATACATATACTGCCTTTAGCTTAATAAGCACCCTTTTGTACTGGTGCAGGTGACATGCTGGGGGTTTCTACTGATGTATGCTTAGAGATTTGTTGCATACTGGGGTAAATGTTCCTATTTAGGTTGGACTAAATGAGCTTTTTCTTGTTCTTCAAAGAAGAAAGTAAGGCACCAAATTGCTTGGGGAAAAAAAAAAAATCCCGTTTAGTGGCATTGGGATGACAGGGAATTTCCAAAAATATTTAACGTTCCTCCCAAAATGTTTGGGAGTACACACAGCCATAACGGACAGCAAGTGTGCCTGTTATCACAGTTCTGAAGTAATTGTGATCTTTCTGAGACTGAAAACTTTCAGCAAACACCTTTGCAGAAAGGTGATATTGCTCATCTCAGAAGATCCTCAGGCTGTATAGAATTAGCAGCTGTGTATGTAGAAACCTGTAGCTAGTCTCTTCTGCTTTAGAACAATGGCAGTGAAGAGGAAGATATATGCCAGTCTGGATAACATTGGTCTGAATAACAGGTAGAGATGTCTTTTCCCACAGGTTGATATTAAGGAGAGCAGGGATGTGTTACAGAAAATCCATTGTGCTATCTGAACATCAGAGGTTTGCAATTTTCTGATGAAATTAAGTGTCATACAGTTCCCACTGTCACACTGTCCATTTAATGCTGGCTGAGAAGGAAGGAGGGTGGTAAGAGCTTACTCACCCTCCGGCCACCAGATCAGATTGTGGGAGATGACTTGCATTGCCATCAAAGAGAACAAGAAAGTCTGGAATAGACAATATAGTGAGTAATGCCTCAAAAAAGAGGCCAGCTCTAGGCCAGAGAGGATAAAATACTAGGCAGCTGAAATGGGATGGTGTTGAGGATGCACAGACTTTAAACATGGCAGTCTAATTCCTTATGTGATAAACTCCACAGTCGACAGAACTACAGACTGCCAGAAAAACAGCGTCACTAACACTCAGGAGGATTTTAGAGCAGGACAGCTTGTTCCTGCTGCAAGATGTGGGAAGGCTAAATGAGCTCAATAATTTCAGAGGCTCTAAACCTGTCATTACCTGCCCTGCTGCTGATAGTGCTGTTATCTTGTTACTTTTGCATGCGTACTTCCTTCAAGGATTTTAGTGTTATGGTTCCGAAAGGATATCTGGTTTGCTTAAATATCAGGAGACTAAAAGCCAAGCTGAAACAGAAAACACACCTCCAAGGAGATTAAAAGAACCGTGCATTTCACTGAGAGGACATACACTCTGTGTAGAACTGAGTTTAGTTACAGTGCAGCTAAGACGAGACCTAAATCCACTGAAAGTGTGTAATTTACCAACCATTGAGGCTTTGTTAATATTCCCCTTTTACAGATTTTTTTCCCCACTGGCTGATTAGCTAATTAAAGATGTAGGCTGTTTCCTTTCAATCAGAACTGTGAGCGTGTACCAGATGCCAAGCATCATGACATGCAGAAAGTCAGACAAGCTCAGAGAGATGTCGGTGTACAAAAGAGGCCAGCTCAAGCAGATTACCCCACTGGCAAAGGTGTAACACATTGGGTTTGTGCATTCATCCCATCTTGGCATGAGTTTCACTATACCTCACTGTGAAAACAACCCAAACACCTTAAAAAAACAGTGCAGTGTTGGGTGTGATGGTCAGGGGAAAAAAAAAAAAAAGATACCACTGAAAAACTTGCACCAGCTTCATACAAGCAACGTTGTGGTAGACAAAAGGAACAACCTCTAGATTAACATTCTTTGGAGTAAATCTGTCTCCAACAAACCTTTGTGGGATGTTCTGGCATGTGAGCAGACACCTAAGCCTCATCTAGCTTGGCAGAGTATCTTCTAACCCTCAATTCCGTACTGACACCTTCATCTGGAGTTGTTCACAACATCCATTACAGAAAATTGGGTTTTCATTGTTAGCAAGAAGCAGTCAATAAAGAACTGATTCACCACTCTCCATAGAGCAAAATGAGCACCAAACCCAGTATTGTTTCCTGAAGCTGTATGGCAGTGCCATCTGCACAAGAGAAGGAAAAAATCACATGGGAGATCTTTGGGACCATGTAAGTCAACACTTCCCTTGCTCTTTTACCAAGCAAATAAATGCAGTACCTCTCAAATAAGGTGAAATAAATCTTTGGTCTGAAAGTTGATTAGAAGTTACTTGGATTGTCTATTATTTGGTTAAAATTTCAATTGAAAATGTGTTTTCAGAATCCTTGTTCTCCATGAGGAATTTGAAGTCTCAGTTCTAAAAAAGGTTTATAGGCAAAGAAATAATAGCATCTCCAAGATGCATTTGGCTGACTTGCAGAATACAGCCGGGGCATGGTCTGTACAGAGTTAGCCGAGGTAAAAGTTTCCCACTCCTAAAAACACTGGAAATTGTTGTTTAAATGGAAATTGGCTGAGTTACCAATTAAAACAATTTGGAGTGAAAAAGGTAATGTGATATAAAACTTTTGATCCTCTGTAAGGTGAAAAAAGTACAAGATAACAGAGAGTGAATGATCAAGGCAGTCTAAAACTTCCGAATTTAAGGGAAAACTCCAAGACGCTTTGCAGAGGGACAAAGGAGCCTTTAAATATTTAACTAGGGTAGTTTTCAATGTCGATTGGACTACATTTTCTTGGCACTGCAGATTTTTTTTTTCTTATTCCATTTCAAGGCTACCAAACCTACTGGAATCTTACCAATAGCCATGAAAGACTCAAAAATTGAATAACTGTGGTAAGAACATACATAGCTGATAAATAGGAAGAAAACATTCGGACTCTTAGTCTTAGTGGTTTACAAATTTTTTTTTATCTAAAATTATGGCAACTGGAAAACATCAGCTAACATTAAAATGTTTAGCTTAGAGTTCAAATACACAGATTTTATACTGGGGTAGTAATATTTCTTTGGCCCAATGGAGCTC
This sequence comes from Anser anser, assembly GCF_964211835.1. Classification (NCBI taxonomy): domain Eukaryota; kingdom Metazoa; phylum Chordata; class Aves; order Anseriformes; family Anatidae; genus Anser; species Anser anser. The sequence goes on along the minus strand of NC_139733.1, from coordinate 19,230,327 downwards.
AAAATGTTAATTTGCTTACAGCCAGAGGAATCCAAAAAGAAATAATGCCAACACGCTAAGCATATTTCTAAAATATTTTTTCCGCTAAAATGTGCTTCATTCCAAAAACATGTCTGAGTCGTCGTATTTTGGGTGAGGAACAAAATCATTGTCAAAGTGTCAAATATAACTTTATACAACAATATTTTGTTGTCTGTTATGTATGTAAAATGACTATTTACAAGAATGGAAGCTTAATATATACAAAAGGCAAGGGGGAAAAAGCTTGTACTTAGAGTTTGCCAGAGAAAGCCAGCAAAGCTGCAGGTAAAGTAGGTTAAGCCATTTAGGCCAAAATGGGTCATCAGGCTGGCTAAATCCTGAAGCATCATCACAGCAGAGCAAGTATTCTCCTGTTTTTAACAAAGCCTTCCACCTCCATTTGACAGATATATTTAAGTTTGTGCACCAGTTGAGTTCATTGCTTCTAATTTTTAATCAAGGCATTGGACACATGCAATGCCGCTGCCCCCTTCACAGTTCCTGTAGGGTCTCTTCCTTTGATTGCATCAATCAAACCACAAAACTATTTGCTGCTCTCAGGTTGAGCCAGAGCCTGCACATCCCAGGGGGATCAATTTGCCCTCCCTGCCCCTCCCGAAGGTTGGTAAGCTTACGACGGGGCTGTGTGTGATAGGTCCCTCCAAGTCCTTGTGCTTCACCTTCAGGGAGGGAGGTTTTGTAGATCTACCTATAAGAGTGCTCAGCCTTCATCCCCTGCCCCAGGAAGGGCTCGCGGCCCGCTGACAGTTCCCTGGTTCCTAACTTGCCCCGGGAGCTGAGCAATTCCTGCTACCGGAACTTTCTGTGGCTGTAGGCTTGTTCCTTATATTAACTCAGCTCAATAGGTAACATGTGACTGCAGGAATTTTGGCAAGAGAATTAGGAGTTAACATAGGAGAGAGCATAGGGAAAAGGTTACAAAGGCTAATCTAAAGTGACACTAAAGGTTTTACATGGCTCTGACTAAAAAGGGACTTGTAAATAATGGTTTGATAGTCTTTTCTGAGGTTTATAAGTGACATTTCCTCTGCATCACCTCTCTGCAATAATAGCACAGATTTGATATGCTACATTTTCTAGAAAACTTGCAGGACACCAAAAGCTGAGTATATCCTATTCATCTTTTCTGCATGCAGAAAAAGTAAGATCTTGAACTTTTCAAAGTTTTCCATTTGGGGGAGTAGAAATTTCTCCTCTAAGAATCAATTAATCACTGCATGCTGTGAGGCACCTCTAATGTACAGATTTAACGAGACAAGCCTTCCTGCTTTAGTTTTTTCCACCTTTGAATAAGTACTCCTTTGCACATAAAAATCAAATATAAACAGCACTAGGACCAAAACCCATGTTCTTGGAACTGCACCTAATTTAGAACTGTAAGAACTTGGGAATGTTTATATTTCATCCCTGAAGTCTTCATCTGTTTATATCTAAACTGCAATCTGAACTTAGACACAACTACAAGGCTCAGTGAAATAGGAGAGTGTTCCCTTGAGCCATAGTCCTGGAAATCCACCATCTTTTTTCTTCATTAATATCTAATCCCCATTTAGTAAGAATTTAGCTACTTTTATCCTGATGTGAAACTTCAGGGCTGCCTATTTCACTCTGCTGCCTGCTGCTTCTAAATACAGCAGTGCTGGTGGCGGAGGTGGTGACTGTGAGTCATAAACACTCTGTCATTGTAACATGTCAGATTTGTCCAAAAGAAACATATTTTTATATCTTAGATTATTTTATTATTAGTTTAAGAAGGTTCGTTTAGCTCCTAGCAAAGCCACGAGGAAGAATTATGCACTTAAGCAGTTCTATCTCTGATGTGTAATGCCTTGCAGACATTTAACATGCTGAGACAAACAAGAGAATCCCCAGAGTGCTCATCTACTACGGGACTTATTTCATACTGCATCAATAATGTAAATTGAGATGTGAAGATAGCTCCTTGTTTTTGTAAGGTATGATTACACTAGTGCAGACAACATCCACTCAGCTTCACTGGAAACACTGAAGTCAGCTCGCTGATAAAAACCTGGCCCACTCTTTATCTAGCAGAAGAAAAAACTACACTATCAACAGGAAACTGTTGGGAGCAGACTCGTGCTGGAAGATCAATTGTTTGCTGTGACATTTACCAAGAACCAGGTAAAGTGTTGAAAAGCCCAATGCAGGAGTTAATATTTCTAGCTAGAAATTTTCTATTTCTAGAAAATTACTTCTGATATGAGTTTTTTTGTAGGTCTAAGTGAACTACACTGGCCTGCATTTAATCACTGTGGTGAGTGTTTATCCTGATAAGTAGGCTTCTTACTACTTCAGCTGATTTTTCTGAGTCTATAAGGGCTCGCTCATTGAAGACTTGCACCATCTACTTTAATGTTTTTAGTGGACCATGGAAGTTACCAAAGAATTCTCTTTTTCTCAGTTTGACCTCTCATCCGCACTGGTAATACACACAGCATTATGCCAAGTTAACATACTGGTGCCGTGCCCGTATCTACTATTGTACAATACATAGAACAAACATAAAAGACATCAATCAAAATCCTCAAAATGTCTTTTTCTGCCAAGATGCATAAACGTTTCCTATCTCCCATCAAATTATTTTAATTACAGCTGCTGAGCTTCATAATTATTTTTAGCCAGGCTGCCTTTTCTGTTGTTATTGAACATATGATATGCAATGTATTGCACTTATACATCCTATTGGATTTGATTTTTTTATTTTATTTAATTTTTATGGCAGAGCGACTCCTGTAGCTGAGGCAGAGAACTTTTTCTGTTATTATAAAACCATTTACACTCTTGCTGGAAATTTTCCATCTTTGCTATCTGACTAAGATACGGTACAGGGAGGGGGACCCTTCTTCTCCCCAAGATGTTTCATACTGATGAGTTTATAAGAAGATTGCTATGGCTCCAAAATAAACAAAATAGAAACATGATATGGACAGATTCTTGCTGACAAAAGAAGCCAAATAACATTTTTTTTTTCATGACTATAATCCAAGATCACAGAACCAGCACCTTTATCATTCTATGATCTTTGTTTTCAACTATGCATCCTTAACTTCGCTTCAATTTAGGGTCTCTCCCTGCAGGTAATAAAACATAAGGTAATTACTAAAAGAAAAAAAAAAGTGAGCTTGGCTTCAGCTGAGTAAAAACAATTGGGTTTCAAACATATACCAGCAAGAAGCCTGTATGTTTGAGTGCTACTGAAACACATGCCATTTATAACATGACAATAGCGAGACTTTTCTGAAAGACACTGCTAAATGTGCAAGTCACTTACCCAGGAAGAATTTGTATTGCATTTCTGAAAGCAAAATTACAATAGCTGACAAAACATGAAAGTTTCATCATGGAGGATTAGAATGCGCACAAGGAATTCAAAGGAATTTATCGTTACTCAACATTTCAGCTAGCGCTCCCTTAACGTGTCTTTGGGGAGCAGATTTGTCTCTGCACTCTATAGAAAACCCATGCACATAAAAAGGTTAGATTACAGAAACCTAGTAAATAATATAACAAACAGCTAGTTAGGCTATACAGCCAGATGAGCAAATATGTGTTGCTCTTGCACTACTGATCCCCAAAGAAAATGTGCATTTCTTTACCTCTAATACAATTGTTTCTTTGCTCAGGACCTTCTATGACTTGAGGGACTGGCAGTTGATTTTAAGATGCCTTATCCCTCCTTGCTTGTCACGGACCATGCCTGAGCAGGTTTCTTTACATTTCAAGCAACAGAGTGCTTGCAGATATAAAACTTGATGCCACCTCTCACTGTCAAGTAAGAAATACTCTCAGCATTTATGATCTCCATAGATTTGTCCAAAGAAAGGACAAGGAAGGTAGAGAGCTGACACAACAGGTTTAGGAAAATAAACAATGAAAAAAAATTCTATTAGCTGAAAGGAGAAAGAATGTTATTTGGTTTTGGATAAGATCAAAAAATTATTTAGTAACCTTAATTTATTATTAAGACTGCAGACAAAGAAGAGGAGAGGGAGATCATTCAGTTCTCAGTCAAGTAAATACTAGTTAAGGGTGCAGCAAAAAAGTCCTTGTGATAGCTACAGAATTATAGGATACAAACATAAACTTGGGAAAACAAGTGGATGAACTGCTCAGAGCTTCAACCTGCTGTAGATAGCACCTCGTAGCAAGCTCAGAAATAGGTACACTTGAAACTGCAGTGCGGAAGTGTCATTGGTCATTAGACTTTTAATGTCTTTAGCTCTTACGTTATTACTTTATGAGATTTTGATTAATAAACCAGAAAAAATGTGGCAGCACATTTAGTGTAGTCTTATGGGGAATAGTTCTTGGCTTTGTGCTGTGTAACATTTGTACACGTCATAGGAAAGCCAATGATTGCTGCGAAGTTCACAAGTGAAACAAAGTTTGGAAGAGTGGTTAATAAATTTGAGGAAGAATTACTGAAATTAAAGAAGATTGACTATAAACTGTCTGAAGGCAAAACCAAGGAGACTTTACATGAAGTTACGCATCCATTAATTAACACATGAAGACAACACTCTGAATGTGGTACTCTCTTTAGGGAGCAAAGGTCTGAAGAAGATATGAGGATGATCCACTCAACATTATATCCAAATGTTAAGCTGTGACATAAATAACAGGCTCATTGTAAGATGTTTAAATGGGAGTATATTTAGCAGGAGGATTTCTGTATTTCAGATCACTGATCCACTCTTCAAAAAATACATTGAAAAACTAGGCAATAGTTTTGAGATGCATTGAAATACAAGAAATACATTGAAAAACTAGGTAGGAAGTCACAGGAAATATTAAAGAAATTGAGAAAAGACACTGTATCACTGAAAAGCTCATTTAGCTGGACTCTGAGGAGATCACAGAACAACTTTATCACTGTCTGTAAGAATTAGACAGAGGATATGAAAGAAAGGATCTGGAAAGCTCCCTGACAGCCCAACCTCTCGCCTGCTTCACCTCTGGTTGCAGTGGATTCTCTGTCACTGGAACTGTTGAAATTGTGATTTCAAAACTGAAATCTCGCTAAAAAAAAAAAGCTATTCCTGTTTTTGGTCCTTTTGGGGCACAGGTTGCACAGGTGGGCACAGGGGTGCTCATGGTGTTGCCCTCTGCCCTTACCAGTGATTTACTGCCAGCGCCTGAAAATCTCACTGGTGATCCTGAGCATTGCATTGATTTTCAAAAACCCTGTTTAAAGGCGATGAGGTACTGGAGCAACTCAGAAGTGTCAGCTGGGGTGGGTAACTGTCCCCAGCATCTGAAAATTCTGCATGGTGACATTATTTTAGGGTCAGTCTTACCTTCTGCACACAGTCACCTTATTCAGCTCCAAAAGGCAAGTGCCACTTTCACTGCCTGGGATGCCTTTGTGCTAAGACAGACCTCAAATGTTTCCTAGATCAGAGAAATCCTTCCACTGATCCCAAACTCTCCTGCTCTGTGGAGGATATCCTCTATGCCATCTTTGGGAAAGTTCCCTGCGCACCCTCCCATTCACCTCCTGGGAAAGCAAATGAATGAGGACGTGGCCCCACACCCTAGTACAGTACATAACTCTTTTAATCATCTTACCTATGAAAACTGCAGTGTAAGCCTTTTTTTTTTTTTTTTTTTGTCTCCTGGCTAGTTTTGTATTAATATATTATCTCCCTGCAACTTGTGACTACTTCCAGCTGGCGCCAGAGAAATAGGAAACTGTTTAGATGCTTTCTCCTGTTCCTATGGCAAAAAGCAAAGAAAGAAAAGGAGAAAGTATATTACAGAGAATTGAAAACAGGTACCTTTTATTAGTGTAGCTGATAGTGCTGTACAGTTCACTGTTCTTGTTTAATTGGGCTACATATTGATTTGATTGTGGCAATGAAAATAGATGAATGTTCCTTAATTACATTTTAAATTCAACTTTCTGAGGCTGAAGGTGCTTTTGAAAATCACACATTGCTGCCGGCCTCACTGCTACACGAGTTGACTTAAAGTTGCGCTAATGCTGAGCGGTTGTGCCCAATGCTGAACCAGTGCAAAGCCTTCATCAAAATAAAAAGCAGCTCTATAATGATATTTACATGACATTCAAAGTGCTCTTTGTTCTTACAATAAAATACATTCCAGATAATTCCATGCTACCAACCATAGTTCCTATTATTCAATTTTGTGATTTTTCTTATGTAAGCAAATTTTTTTTGTAACATGTCCACTAATTATTACTTTTATAAAGAAAGGTTCAGAAGTATTTAGACTCCTAGGAGAGTGAAGACAAATGCATTATAGAAATAATGCATTTAGCCTCCAGGAGTAACCCTCAACTCACTTATAAAAGCTCTTGCCAGTCAAATCTACAGAATACAATTTGATTCAACTCTAGGGGAGGAAAGAGAAAGACTTGCCTGCCTCTAAAGTTCAAGAAAAGATGCCCGAATCGCAGCTGCCAAGATGGGAGGTGGCAGAAAATGGAGGATTTGAATCTAGGGGGAGAATAAGTAAAAAAAATATTTATACGTTCTGTCGTTCAGCTCTAATTGCTTCAAAGATTATTTATTTTTCTTTTTTTTTTTTTTTTGGAAAATAGCTTGCAGCTTCTTAACATATTTTTCAAAGAAGGAGCTGGAAGGCATAATAAAATGCAAGCATGGATATGCTTTCTGAATAGACTGAAATAATTAATGTGAGAATGCTTCCGCTTGAACATTTTTTATGAACAAAAAATACATTATTTTTGCTTTTAAATTGGAGATAATTTGTTACACGGAAGTGGTGGTTTCTTTAATCTTGCAATAATGCTAATTACAATGGTATTTGGAATCTCAATTTTTGCAAGCTATTCCATTGTTTGTTGCTGACATACCAAAGCTACTGAAAGACTTCACAGGCTTGTGGCACAGTCCCACTTTGTCTGCCCGTTGTCCCTCCTTGGTTTCCCTGTCCCAGACCTCATTAGTTCCCTGGTTCAGCCGTGCGTGGGTTTCTTCTGCTCTGGTTTACAGCCTCTCCACACAGTTGGTTAAGACAATCCATGGTCTAAACATAATTGTCGTATGCTTCCTTCGTTAATACTATCTCTTTCCATAGACTGACCAAAGCTCATGGTCACAGCTAAGCCTTAAAAAAGAGAAGTCTCCCCACACTACACATCAACACAGGGTGTTTTTAAGAAGGAGGTGGGAAGGTTTTATTCATTTATTTCCCTCTGAAATACACCTTTCATGTATTTTTATTCAGTGAACTCTAGTACTGTGAGGGAGCCTCGCCACGGAGTTGCGTGAGATAACCTATGCAAACGTAGACAAAAAGCAAAACCAACCCTTGTCCTAAAAGGCACGGAACCCAAGCACATCTGTGATCGGGTATGTGGATGTACCAGGACACTTGCTTAGCAGCAGTCTCATTTCAAATCAAAGTCGATTTGCCTTAGCAGAGAGCCGGGCCCTTGCACGCGGTTACGACAGGCTCGAGGCCCTGCACGTTCCCTTCCCATCGCAGCCAGCATCACGGGGCTCTCCCAGAGGTGTCGGCAGCCTGGCAGGAATTCAGTGGGTGTGTTTACCTTCTGAAGAGCAAATGTGGACACTGTTTCTGTAGCCACAGAGTTTCATTTGGCAGAGGAACTGGTGCTTATCCACCAGGCAAGCCTGACACTCCCTTGTCTCTAATCAGGGTTGTGTACACAAACAGAAACAACACGCTGTAAGTACATGTACACGCCGTGTTCCTTTCTCCAGGCATCTTTCATTATTCAGCATGTTTTCACTGCTGAACAACAAATTGTTAGTGGTGTAACAAGACATGAACACGTGTTCAGGTACGGTGTGCTACATGCAAAGTCTGGCTCTTGCTCTGCCGAGCTGCAGCTCCCTGGTCTGGCTCGGTCGGAGCAGCTTATGGTGGTATTGGGGATGGGTAGGTGAGAAAGCTTGCATCTGTCAAGCCTAGAAAATAAGATGACGATGATGAGAGGCTATATTTCTGAATCATCATTCTGAAATACTGCCTGTCCCCAACAAAATACAAACATAGTAAGGAACAGGGGGCCAGGTGAGGTACCAGGTAGAAATGACTTCCAGGTTCTAGACCCGAGTTATCAGTGGGTTGACAGTGTTACTCAACGTGATCAAAGGAAAAGTAGAAGACATACGGAATTGATTATAATGAGATTTTTTTTAGCTGTGTTGAAGTTGGTGGAGAGCAAAACATCTGCAACGATACGTGAGGAAGTCTGACCAAGCTTTTATTTTGAAGTGTGAGAGCTAGGTCTGGAGTAGGAAGATGGATAGATCTGTGAATCATCAGCATAGAGGTAGCAGTTAAATCTGAGTTTTCAGATGAAAGTGGATAAGGACAAGTCTCTAAAAGAAAAGCAGAAATAGATTTGTGAGAGAGATGAACCAGTAGAAAACAAAGACATAAGACCAAGAAACAAGTTTTAAGAAGGATACGGATGAAGGGTATTCACAGTTCAAACCAAAATGTCATGGGGTTCTTGGGAGGTCACCTGGTGCATCCCTCTGCCCGAAGGCAGGATCAATTATCCTCTGTCTTTCCTTTCAGAAGTCTGTCTGCCCTGTTCTGGAAGGCCTCCAACGGTGGAGATCCCACAACCTCCGCAGGCGCCTACCTTAGTGCTTTATTATCCTGATTGTTATGAAAGTTTCCTGATGTCTAACTGGAATACTTTGCTGTAATTTAAGCCCATTATGTCATGTCCTTTCTATTATGCACAGACTGTTTCTGTCTTCTCTGCTGCTGTTTCTTCTGTAATTACTTTCATGTCCCCTCTCAAGCAAGTGCTTATTATTTAGGCTAAACAACCTTGTTCATCCAATCCGTATTGCTAGGCCAGGATTTCTAGATTGTGTTCAGCCTGCTTTCCAAACAAGACACTTTTTTTTTTTTTTTTAAAGGAACCTAACCCAGGAAAAAGTGCTCCAGCTGGGGTCTGTGGCAGTGTTGAGAGAAGGGATTACTTCCCGCGTCTCACGGGTGACGGGTTGATCGGTCTGTTGGAACACTGAGACTTGGCAACTGCCTTTAGCACAGCAGGATGCCGCCACTGACTCCCAGCCAGGTTGTGATCAGCAATGATCCCAAATCAGTCAGCTTGTCCTCTGTGTAATTGGGTTGCTTGTTGGGCTTAAATACTGTCAATTTGTACCCATAAGACTTTCCTTTTTGTGCCCAACTACATCTTGGACAGGCACCTACTCAGAGGAATCACTTAGATGAGAATACAGTGTGTCTGTCCTCTATATTTCTTTTACATTGATTTTTGATCCTGCTCCTTTGGAGAAAATTACAAAAAGCAATCAATCTGAAAAGATTTTTTTTTTTTTTATCAGACTTTAATGTCTATTGCATCAGGGCCCAAAGGACATTTAAAATTTCTGTTCTTCACCAGCTCCCAGTAATATACTTTGTAAATAATATTTTTCTTTTTTTTTCTGTACATTTCTTTTTTTTTTTTTTTGAAATAGGAGGTTTCTCTATTTTATGTATTAAAATGTAGTCTGATCTATGTGCTTGAAAAGCTAAGCCTTGGTGTTTTAAATCTATCAGTCTTTGGAAAACATTCTTCATGACCAAAAAATGAATATTCATGCTTTCTTATATAAAACTTTTTTTTTTCCTCACAAAATATCTACTGAAAAGTAGGAATTTCTGACTCATGCAATAGCCCAGCATGACTTTATATCCTTCCCAAAGTACTTGTATGAGTGTCCCATCAGACGCACAGAATAGCAGCTTACTCTATTTGAGCAAAACAGCCCACATTTACAATTTCCTTTTTTATTTTTTTCCTAGCTATTAGCCCTAGAAGTCTACTTTTGTTGGCAACTCTTAGTGCTATGTAATAATTTACCAGCTACCAGCACCCCAGCATGCCTGCGATGGTTGCAGCAGCACAATCATTAGTTTCTATTCCGCAGTGGCAGGATATGACAGGGATTCTACAATTTCGGATGATTCTGGTGTCAACTAACTGTGACACTCCATCAAACCCTGCATCCTTAATGTCATGGAGAGTTACATCCTTTCATGGGTGATAAAGCGTGGGCATTCTGACAACCCCGGTTTAACTGTCCTCGTTGGCCTCGCTAGGCTCATGTCACTTCATTGCTTTATAACTTAAATTGTCTCATATTGAAAATGAGGATTCAATTTGAGATTTTTATTGTTAACCTTTAAGGGCCTTGGAGCTCAAAGTCTGCTCTATCTACAAGAGGTAAGTGAAGTTTATGCTCCAGTTCTTAATCTACCTTCGGTTACGGATTTCTGCACACGTACCCCATGACTTCCTGATGGCTGTCTGAAAACTTTTCGTTTTTTAGTAACAAAAAAAGAATGAATGTAGCTTTTCAGCTGTTTCCAGGGCTGTTTTTAAAGATGGGCTCATTTTTCTTCTGTTTGTCTGAATCTCGCCACTTGTTTCACTTTAAAAATTTATGTTAAAGCTGGAAAGAATTGTTCTTCTTGCCCAGCCTCCTCTTTGAGGAAAATGCCGTTAAAAAACAAAAATCCAGTGAAGTTTCCAAAGGGCAAATGCTAACTTTTAAATTGGAAATGCTTTAAATTTTAGTTTATAACAGAATTCTTCTTTGTTCTTCAAGTGGTCACTTTTCTTTTTATTAAAACCAGTCATTATCACAGAAAGCATGCTCTTTGTGATACAGCATTTAAGTAGTCAAAACCCCAATTTTCCACAAGGAGATATTTCAAGGGAAAACTTTTTACACGCCCTACTCAGCACCAAGTCTTCCCATTTAAACACCTCCACAAGTGGCCAAAGTTTCAAAAGAGATGCTCTTCCACTTAGGCACCTGAAGGAAGCGTTTGAATTCTGAGCAGCTTTTGAAACATCAGGCCACCTTGTTTGAGGTGTGTAAGAGAAAGATGTGCCCTTTTCAAGCTGTAGCTCCAATGACAGGTCCTTAAGAACTTTTGAAAAACTCCCCTTTAAGAAGAAGAGGATTAGATCAAGGTGTGAATATTCCAGGCATAAATAGAGATATAACTCTGAAATCCATCTCTATTGTATGTGTTTATATGCTATTACAGCTTGCTTTGTCTTTGTGCTTTCAGTGCAAGTATTTTACATATGGATTTGTATGGATTACAAATAAACTGTCTTCAGAAGGACATGAAAATTATTGCTGTTGAGAAAGATATTGTTTTTGTTGCACAGAAACACACCTAATTTCTGTTTGTGCAGTTGAGATTTCTTGAGGCCAGGGCTGACATCCAGCATGCCATTAGGTACGGAAAGAAGTCCATTGTGCTCCAAACTGGCAGAGAGCTTGCAAAAACTAAGCTTAAACAGAGGTGGATCCAAGCCAATCCCACTGTCAGCTCTCAGATCTACTCCCCTGTTCTTTCCCTGGAACAAGTAACCTTTTGCCCTTCCATTTTGTAAGGCATAAAGTAACTCTTCTTAATTAGGATTATTTTTTCCCCTGCTGGAAAATGTATTAACAAAGATTATTCTCAGAGCACAAAACTGCTTCCTCTTTATCTGGCACAATGCTGCTGTAGAACAACCAGGAGGTTCAGAGTCCTCTAAGTCAAGACGGTGTACAGTATTTGCAATAATAACTCAGACAAAACCATGAAATTTGGGGCTTTCAATCACATTAAAGGGTACTTCTCCTCCTTACTTTATATCGCCCCTCTCTGCCATATAAACTCGTCATTCACCATTATTTTTCCTAAAATAATTAGAACTGGCCACTTCACCACAAAGCAGCCTGTTGCTGAGAATATTTATTTGGATGCACTTCGTGGGATTCTAAGAAAATATTAAACTTGAGGAAGGTCTCCTACCATTTCCACAAGGCTCCACAGACAAGTCAACAAAACCTCATTGTCAATAACATCAAGGACTGTTGACAGATCTAATAAAATCAACATAGATTTATTTTCTGTGGCCATTGCCAAGTAGATATCAGCAAGAGATAACTATCCTTATATTAAACACACATCTAAAGCCAACACAGTAGGGATGAAGGATGCTTGTGAAAGGCACAAACAGCCTTCTTCTGCTTGCATCACCCAGAGATACTACAGAGATTAAAAATTCCTGTCAATATAAGGGCTAAAATCACCCACTGGGAACAAACTCATGAATTACAAAGGACCGGTCATAGCGTCAGCAAACGAGAAGATTTTATCATCAGAGTGCTCTGCTGTAAACTCTTGTCACACCAATCACAATGAAGGCAACAGCATCAAAACCAAATGCAGCAAGGCCATGTGTGAAACCGGGAGGGAGATTTTCCCATACACCCCCACTATGAAGACAAAGAAGTTGTTTTTGCGCTGCACATCAGAAGGAAGATCTGATAAAGTGCTTTGCTAAAAGCCCTTCTGGAAAGATAAGCCCATCTGCTCTGGTAACAACACACAAAGAAAAACAACAGCAAACCCCAAACAAACAAACAGCCCCTCACACATCACGATGCATCAAGTGAGGAACTTAACAGACTTTAACTATATTTATTCTGGCGACCAGAACTGCTTCCCCCATTTACATGTATATTAATACATATATGTACGTAATTATTTTCAGGTGGTCATTGCAGATTAGATACTGGACACAAAGCGAAACTGATTTTCCCGGTGTTCCTGGGTGCTATATTTAAAAATGGCATCATGTTGGATACTTTCCAAACTTCATAGATCGTTCTGAACTAAGGGCTTACCCTAAGTGGAGAAGATAAATCTGGTGATGAAAAGGAAGAGCCCTAACATGTCCTCTTTGATTTTGAGTAGGTCAGGTCAGACAGAATTCAGCTGACTCATTGGGATTGAGAAGGTGAGGGTGGAGATGCTCCTGGTACAGGCTGAGACATTTTTGTTGCAGGCAGAACTCTCTCCTTTGAGAGTTGCAAAGAATCTGCTAGCAATACGCTGACTTCTCTCATCAACTAAACCACTATTAGGCATTAATACCAACGAGCAGTGAATCCGAAATTATTTCCCCTATAGGGTATAGGAACTGAACAGCACTCACATATTTCTTGATAGAAAATGAGGCAAACCCCATGGTTTTGTAGTTTGGCTGCTACAAAGCTCTGCATGAGAAGGGAGATAAGGGTCACGCCTGGAGATCCTCAGCTGATTTGGAGAAGTCACCAGGGTATCTCTAAACCAAATCACTGGGCACTCCACGGGGCTCTGCACACTGTCTTTTTGGCATTATGTCAAGCCCCAAAATGTTGGTGATTACTTCTATCCAGCTCATCAGCTCCTGGCAAACAACGTTCAAACAGCTGACGTTAAAGGGCACACAACATTTTTTTTTCCCTCTAAATGACAGAGCTGATTTAAAGTTGCAAATGGAATTTAAAAACAGCAAAACCAGACGTGTCGTAAGCAAGAACATAAGAAAGGCCATATGAGGTGGCAGCAAAGGTCTTTCTAGCCAGATATCTCATTGCCAGGGCTTAGAGGAGAGTCTTTGGTGAACAGTACATGAACAGAAAAAACACATTGCTCCTACCTGGGATGCTCCTGCTGTAAACTGCAGCAAAATGTAGAAGTGCTGCCAGAAGAAAGCTCTTCCTGGTAATTCTGAGACTCTTTTTTTTTTATTATTATTTTTTTTAAATTATACCTCTTGTTGTCTTCCCCCCCGAACTAAACATTGTCTTGAACCACCTCTTTCACTTAAAATTACTATCAGGAACTTATATAACACACATCATTTATACAATGACCTGGTTTGCTACACAGCATCATCTGCCTTCTAGTTAAAAGCATAAAAAAATGCTTGGAGTCTCCACCTAACTAACACCTGATCTCCATTTCTTCTCTAGCCACAGAAGAGCAGGAGATCACCTGGATGGCTCCACTGCAGGTGCTGACAACCTGTGTTCTTGAGGCCCATCAGCCACTGAAATGGAGTATTCCAGCTACCTCTGACCCCTTTCTCTCTCCTGTGCAGGCAGACGAAGCAGGGAGCAGTTCAAAAGCAGCTTTTATTTGAGAAAAGCCCTACCAAGCCAGTCTAAAATTGGAGAGTAAAAATTACAGTAAAGTACTTCTCCGAAAAAGCCAGACTCTTCACTTAAAATGGCTCACTCAAGCGCACTGCAGGTGTAATAACACCAATGCCTTGCACAGTACCCTGCCTCACAGGCACTACAGCTCTCTCCTATCCTGCCTGTAGGATGTTTGTCGGGCCTGATCCTATGAGCTCCTTCAGAAAAGCAGAGAGATCTGATTGCATAGCAGTTTTGCAAGGTGGTGAGGGCAGGGAGACCCTTCTTAAGGCTTGTAAACCCTTGAGCGCTATCCAAACAGTAAATAAGTTACTGCAATAAATAATGATGCTAATACACTAGCTTTTTGCTCTGCAAGTTGTTTGCTATTATTTGTGTGTGCCTGTGACTTAAAAGCTGCAGCCTTTTTTGATGGACTGAGACTGGAAATAGCAGATGTGTTTTTCAGAGTAACTATCATTTATCTGGAAAGGGTTTGCTGAGACAAACGGCAAAGTACAAGGATCACAGCCATCTCTAGTGACAGAAGGGGTCTTAAACACAGTAATAGCACATACAGATTGCACTGTAAGTAGATGTGATTCTCTTCCACCTTACACTTTTATTGCTACCCAACAGAGCCGGGAAAGTCTCTATCATGAAAGCGCTTAGGTTGCTACTGCAGAAAGATGTTAAATAATGTAAGGGGAAAAATCTTCCTCCTCTTGGAACAAAAACAAGACGTGAGGTAATTAAAAAATGTTTCGTGAGATCACAGATTTCTTTTCAGAACTTTCTATGGCTCCATGCTTCATGTCTGTGCTGTACAGAAGTACCAGGCTGGTGTAAGATGCGTAGCTGATTGACTTAACCTATGCCACTCGTGAGCAGCAGACTGGTAAGCTGCTGTTGTCCCAGCAGTCAGTGATGTACCTAGAATGTGGTCAGAGAGGACTTCAGCTTCCAGTAAGCTTAACCCCTCTACGAGTGTAAATTGATCACTTAACATTAAAGAAAGAAAAAGTCAATTTTGCATCTGACCCGTTCACCTTCATATGACGACATGACATCTTAAAATCATAGTAAGTATTAGAAAAATTATGTTTTAAATATGGGCCTTTGTATCTTTTACCACATTCTCTCCTGCAGTGGTTATTACCTAATAATTTTTGACACTAGTGATTAAATATAAAAGTTTTACATTTTATGATTCTATTTCAAATACACAATTGCTAGCATATATATCAAGGCAAAAATTAAGCCCTTCCTAAAGCGTCTGTAATTATATTTATGCATTAAAGTGTCAACTGCTTAAAGTGAATGATTTCAAACAATATTTTTATGTAATTGTTTTAAAAATCAAACTATTAATCAGACTTTATTGTCAATCTCAACTAATGGCTTGCATTTCAATGTTTTAAACCATTCAGGATATTCTCTAATTTGAGAAATCCTTAGAAGCAATTTAAACAGCTACTTAACCAACAACCACAACTAAACTGGCGAGCACACCTGGTAAACAAAAACTCCTCTGCAGCAGAACTAGTGCTAGAGCTTCAGCAAAATCCGTCACAGAGAAAGCATTCCATTGCATGCAGACCTCTGCAACGCTCAGAATATAAGAGGAAGGAAAAATGATTCCTTTCTTGAGGAGTTCAGGAGCAGGAAACTTTTAAAATTTTATTTCAACTATGATTTATTTTTCTGGCCTCTGTTTCGTAGATCTTTTTATACACTTGCTTAGGAAGCCAGATCTGCCAGTTAATAATACATATACAAAACAGTCTTCGAGTTCTGTTCTTCCCTAAAATGGTGTTGCTGTTCCCACTCAGTAAAACTTGTGCAGCAAAACTGGGTCCCTGAGTCACTGGTGCTGTTTACTCAAATGCCACTGGGTTTACAAATCACATCTGAAGTCACAGATATTTTTCATATTTATTTCCTAGATGATGAGCTCACATTGTGCAATAATTTCAGGCCACCAGAAAATCCCAAAGAATTTTGGTTGTGGCAGCCAGCGAGGATGTCTGGCTGGAACACCTCGAGAAGAATGATTTAAAAGAGAGGGAGTTAATTTATAAGTTTTTAAACAGCGTGCCAAGGGAAAAATAAGTCTTCCGTACATCTGCCTATATTTTTTGAGATCAGATTTCAGTCACTGAATGATAAAAAAAATAATGAAACAAAACCAAAAAAACAACCCACAAAAAACCCTCAACAAAAACCAGATGAGTGGATTTGCATGGAAGATGATTTATTCTTTAGTTTGCCTGCAGGAAAAAAATAAAGCAATATTGCAATTTGATAGGTACATATTTTCAAATAACACATCTAGCTCAATCACAGATATAGACTTCTGGATTTTAACTGCAGCTTTTAATTCTGCTTTGACAAATTTATGTAAATAAAGAGCCTAGGAACGGACAATCACTGGAATTCTAAATCTCTTTTATGTAATCTTTGTCTGAGCTTCCCTACTGGAGGCTATCTGTTAACTGGATGTGAATTAATGCTCGTGCTTGCTTCCCCCACGAGTAGTACTCCAGGTGACTACAGCTGCTGTTTAAAGGCAGTGATGGTTTTCGTGTGATCAGCGCTGCAGAGGTGGCTGCAGCTGGAGGGCTCTGGCAGCCTCCTCCCTGTCAGAGAGGTTGGGTACCATGGGCCTGGCTTCATCCAGCATACCACATGCACACAGAGATGTGAATCCACACCTCTTCCAAATGAGAAAACAAAAAGGCGTCTGCAGCCTCCCATAGGCTGTGCTAACCTAACCACAGCCATTTCGGTGATTTCTCCAGTCCTTACAACGATCCTTACCAAGGGAAGTGATTTTTGCATGGGATCACCCCTGCCACAGGGGATCCAATACTTTGAATACCTCTGTCAGCTTTGGATTAATAATACCCTAAAAAAGTAAATGGTGACTCTGCCACATTTCTCTTGGTTTCACATCATTTCCACCCAAAATTATAAATCAATCTGTATTTGTTCATACTTGGCCTGAAATCACTTGACACACAGCCCACGTTTGCCAAAACCTCACTGAACCTGACTTAAGCTCTGGATTTGTAACAAAAGCTTAAACAAAGCAAGTTTCACCTTGTTGCAGGTTTTATTAAGGAAACCTTAGCACTGCTCTAGGAATAACACTCCACTTGTTTAGAGGTTAACAAAAAGTTATTAAAATAATAAGTTTGGAACTCACAGTGCAAACTAATCTGCCCAGGACTGCAAGATTGTTGGATGAAAATAAAACCTGTTGTAAATAAAGTATTTCACTGGCTTTAAACTTGACACTGAGGATGACACTTCAGGTTGGATTGCAAGACCAACAGGCAGTTGCAGCGGCCCCCAGACAGATATCCAAGGAAAAAAATTACAAAGGATTTTAAATGTAGAGATCTGGCACGCTGCAAAGTTTGATTATCTCGATGAATTTTGGCTCAGACACTAAAAGTATAGCCCCAGGTAAAACACAACACACCTTCATGTTCCACTTTTTTGATGCTATTTGGTACAGAAGTGCTGCAGTGAATGAAAGGGATAACTAAATTGTCTGCTTGTTGCTGAGGTCCCTAGCCTCTTGCAGTTAAACTCAGCGATGCCAAAATTAAAAACAGCGTAAGGATGAAACCAGCAATGAAGAAAGCATCCCCAGATATTCTTACATTAGTTATTGCAGGATGAAATTATTTGAGTAGTAATGCTTTCAGTACCTTTTGATTCACTGGACAGGTAATTGTGCTGGAACTGAAATGCATCTCCTGTTTACCAGTAAGTGTGGAGCACGCTAGGAAAGCAGATTCTTGAATAACCATCTGAAATGTCAACGGCTCCCCTGCCTATTACAAAGCCGTGTTTGCTTCATATATGATGAGGAGCATATTCTTTTTTTGTCCCAACAGTCATGGTAAAGCATTTGGTATATACTGCAAACGTCATTGCTTACCGAAGGTGCAGACAGTTGGCTTTACTAGGTGATTTCCTGACTTTTAAGACTGCGTTCTTCTAGCCAATCTTGCTGTAGTTTAAACTGCATTGTATGAGTTTCCCTTTCCTTTTTGGAATAGTATAATTTGCTTCATAAATTACATATGGTGGAAGCCTGTTGAATGAATAACCTTGTTGCACAGAAAATTAATTCTTTTGACAGGTTTATTCCTTTAACAGATATTTGGTGGAGGATTTTACTGCATTATTGTATATATTGTGGCTTGCTGCACAGAAAATGTTTCACAGTATTTCAGCAGATTTATTCCTTTAACAGAAATAACTATTCCTGCCCGTTTACCATTTGTTACCTATGAAATAAATTTCTTAGTTACAGAATCTTAAAAAAAGCTCACTTGTTTTGCTCTTGTATTTCATTTGAGTGGAAATAAAATGCATTTTTCCTTCAATCAGCATTCATTTAAATACATGATAATATATACAGTTGTAATGAACCATATTTTGTTTGATTATGTTAATCTGTAACAGTGTTAATTTCCTTATATATATGTTTATGTGATTTTTTTTTTTAAATTAACATTTTACCATGCCTTGCTAGAATATCCTGGATTATTTAAAGCTCCGTACAATATCTTGGCATGAGAATTACATAGCACAGATAGCACGACGACAGCAAAGGAAGTCAGATTGAATGCCACATGACCTGATTTGAGTGAGGCTAATTATGTAATTAAGATATTGAAACAGGAGCCAGAATCTCTGAGTGCTGCTCCTAGTTTCGCCAAGAACCTCCGGTGGGACATTCAACGCTTAGCTTTTCTGTGCACTACTTCTCCCTGCTGTGAATCAGGTTACTGACATTGAAAAATCAGAATAAAGCTGCCCTGGGTGAGTGGCCCACAGCACACCCTGGCTCAGAGGTGTAAATTGTTTGTAAAATCGCTCCAGGAGTTTGCACTGCTTTCTACTTTATGTATAACTTACACTCAGAGTAGGCACTCTGATAAAGCTTTAAGGAAATGTGGTGTTTGTCATTTACTCATTAAACTTAGGGAAGAATGAATTTTTATTTATTTATTTATTTATTTTTCCCCTCTTCATTATTTGAATGGTTGATCTAGGGAATTAAAGTTCTGTCGCATTGAGATTTAGGATTTTTTCTATACTCAGCTTCAGAAAACTGATATTCTGAGCTTTCTAGTGGTGTCTGTCCTATATTGTACCAGAATCCAAGAAATAAGAAACAAAGATAATAGACATGACGGAAGTTTATGACCGACTTCTTACAAGATACCAAGAAAAGTGTTAGTGCAAGCATCTGCACAGCCAATAAACTTCTTTAAATAGATGTTTCTAAAGTAGTGGTATTAATAAATAAATAAATGAATGAATAAATGAAAGTCCTGGTAATTGTTTTCTTATGGCATGAAAACTTTCCAAATTCCCCATCAATGCCTGTCTACTTGACTTACTAGAACTTTCTCATGAAGACCGTAGGCCTTCCCTAAACAAACTGATGCCAGTACACAGTTTCTACAGACTGGAAAATCAGAGCATCAATTTTCCAAAGCCAAAAGCAATCATCACAGCTGTCCAAGACTGATCAGAAAACTCTCTCCTCAAAGCTAGAGCAAAAAATATTTAAAGAACATATATATATATATAACGTTGTTTGTAAGGCTCCAGGTTAACGTTCACACAGTTCTTGCAGAACAGGAGGACAGCGGCATACACGCAGTATCCCAATCCATCACAAAAACAGGCTCCATATATTAAAAAATCAACATTTACCATGCTTTCTTTAAACGTTAACTTGGTTTTACTACCATATTATTCTAAAATACTTTTAATTACTTAGTGTTGGACTATTTTTATGGCTCTGATCTGAGAAAAACTGCTAAATAACACGTGGCAAATGTAAAATCAGAGACATGCCAGGGTGACATGAATATGACAGGACCACAGTACAGTGGTAGAAGACACGATACACACACACCAACGCATCCCCAAGAATCCACATCCTTGTGGATTTCCATGCTGGCG
This sequence comes from Anser anser, assembly GCF_964211835.1. Lineage (NCBI taxonomy): Eukaryota > Metazoa > Chordata > Aves > Anseriformes > Anatidae > Anser > Anser anser. Next base: position 19,210,303 of record NC_139733.1, on the reverse strand, counting down.
TATTTCAGAAAGTCTGCTCAGTCCATTTTCTGCTCTGACCCCCAAACGATACACACAGCTTGCATCTGAAACCCGAGTCTCCTAAGACAATGGCGTCAATGCTTAACCCAAGCGAATGAAGAAACAGAAGATTTAGTAGGTCACATAAATACTTCAGAGGTGGGTGGGTGAGAATGTGTAAGCCATAGTGAGCACTTCAGATGAGTTCCCTACTGCCCTGCCTAATTTAGCAGCGTGCAGACTCGCATATACCAAAAATGCGACCTCTTAATTTAGATCACAAAGCTCTCAAGTACTACTCATGGCAAGCCAGAAATAGCCTTCACGCTACTGATCAAACCTGCTTCCGTGAAGGGATCTCTAAAGTGATAATTGCCCACGGATATAGCAAAAAGCATATTCTACTAATTAATAGCTTGTTACAGCAATACAACTTTGGAAATCCTACCAAATAAGTAACTCAGTTATGGCAGAAATCTTTCAGAAAAGCCACACCAGCACAAACATCTCAGCAGCTACTCAAGCTTACATCTCATTAAAAAGGCAGAGAGTCTGATTACTACTTTAGAAATAAAGAAAACTGGAGTTACACGCCAAGGAAATCAGCAAAAATCTGGACTAGCACAGGAGTGAGTTATTCGGAGATATACAGGCTTACGTGGCACAGGGTCATGTGGCACTGTGTCATGTGGCCCCAGCTCAAGTGAACTTCTAGGGACCAGAGGGGTAATAATATGGACCGATACGGTTTGATTGGGCTGTAGAGAATCAGTTTAATTACATTTCACGTATAAAACCTAAATCTGCAAAATGCATATAAGAAAAGATAGTGTTTTAGTGTGCCTCCCCACCCCACACATTATGTCTCCATACCTACATAACCATATTTCTGAATTTCCTTGAGATTAATGACCAAGTCTGCAAGTGGCCACTGCACACTCCTCGCCTTGCAATTTCTGGGGAATTCCCTGTCTCGGTTGCTTTTGTTTAATTGCAGTCTAATAAAAAATAATTCCAAAACTCTCTGAGAGAGAGGCCAATAGATATATGGAAAACACATGAATATGTAATTTTAACAGCTGAAACTATATATATCTGGCAGGCCTTACCTAATGGTTGCACCGAATCCCCTTGGCAAGCTTATACTAATGTTATTTTTACTGTTCCACTGGTTTGCTATATATGTAGAAAGCACAATATTTTATCCAAGTTGCAAGAAAGCCAGTCCATTCATGACAGGCCCAAAAGAGATCTTTTGAAATGGAAAAGGACAAATATAAATTGTTTTCTACAGATTAGCCAAGTGTCCACTCGGATTCACTGCTTGAATATGTAGCCTTGAAAAATCAAACAAATTTCCAATCAAGAAGTTACCTACGTCTGGAATTTGAAACGGTAAATTATATTTCTCTAACAGACACACTGGATTTCACAGTAATATGTTTTTTTTTAGTTTTTTAATTTTTTTTTCATAGAGACCAATCCAAAACACATAATGTCAGGGAAAATATATAGCTATACTTTGAAAGATTTGGAAAAGACGCTTTAGCAATCAGCGGCACTTTGGCACTCGCGTGAGTGCATGTGCACGCTTGTGCGAGCACAACCTCGTGTCTCTTCCGTTGGACTTGACTTCGTCTGTATTTGCATCCAGCTGTCTTCCTGCACGATAACCAGAACACCGGAAATTGGATGACACACACAATCAACGAGGAGATTTTAGTCATTGCATCAAATTAGAAAATTCTTAATCCTGACTAAGATGCAGCTAGGAAACAAGCTGCCAGCAACACCCTCTGAAGCAGATGGTTCCCACCACTTGGAATGCTCCTTTCCGTGCACTTCAGCGGCTTCTGAAATAACAGAGTGCTGCAGAATGGGGAGGGAAGACGAGTGGAAAGCCAGACATGATGCTGAGCTCCACTTAGCAGCCTCTTACTGGTGGTTTGGTCAATGCTCCTCTGCCCACTTGAGAAAATTCACTGGCAGGTCATCACTAATGACACATCTTTATCCTGCCTGGTGCTGCTTTGCAAGCATCTATTGGGCATCTTTCAGCCTGTATGACTCAAAGTTGAAAAGAAAAAAAAAAGAGGATATTGGAGAAAGATATCATAAAGCATGGGCTACCTGCAGATCTTGGAATAATTGGAGTGCTAGATGGAAAAGAATATATTGTACAAATTGTCCAATAAAATAAATTACTTTTAAGGCATCTCAAAACATGTTAGAAAGTTAGGAATTATGATCCATACCACACTGTGAATAAGGTGTATATTTTTAATAGTTCAGATAATTAATGAAGGGCACAATTTGCCAAGAGTTGTGGAAGGTTATCAGTCACATGACATTTTAAAAATTAAGAACTCGTGTCTTTCTAAAAGCATGCTTTCTGTAGGCCATGAGCTATTGAGATCAGTGCAGGAATAGCTAAATGAAATGCTAGGGATTTTGCTCTGCAGGATGTCAAATTAGATTATCCATCCTTTAAAGCTATAAATACATGAATTATTACACTTGTTTTACAAATGAGAAAACTGAGGCATAGACAATATCAAAGGGCTTTATAAATGTGAATGACTCAATAACATTCTGCTATTGTTTATTATCCATATTCCTGTTTTTAAATGACAGAACCGAGGCACATAGAAATGAAATGACTATCTAAAGTCACACCAGTCTCCTTCTTTAACCTGGTAAATGGGTAAGTAAGCATGCCATTTTGACATACTAATGTATGTGTTAAGGTATTAATTTCCCATACATCTTGAATATATGGATCATTGGGGAGCAGTTTCTGTTGAAAACAGCAAGTCATATTTTTCTCACTTCAAACTTTTTTCTTATTGTGAGACTTCTATTTAACTGGAAAAAGTTCTTGGTTTGTCTAAGCTTGGCAAGAACAAAGAACAAGAACCAGAGTGGTTTGGGTGACAGAAAACAGGAATTTGGGACTTCAATACACAGCAGACAGAGCTCAGGGAGTGAGATGCCATTCACACACGCTGGACTACAGAACATCAGTGGTAAATTCCTCTCGATCCATTCAGGGTGGACTATTTCAGGTGAAAAATTAATCAATAGTGTTTCAAGGTATTTAGGAGGGCAAAGAAGCAATGTCTTTCCTTTATGGCTACACTGCAGTGATCAGTGCCTCTGCAGGTGTGTAATTTAAAGAGGTGCTAGGAAAAAGATGAACATAAACAGAAAGGATACAGGGTGTACACGAAGGTTACTGTAGAGGTTGCAGCTGAATGGCTGCAGGGCTACATAATCCAGCATCAGATAATGTTCAAGTTTATTTGCCTTGATCTGAACTCTGCTTAGAGCCAGGACACAATGATCAGAGGTTAGCAGGGCAATGCCACACAGAACAAAATAACCTGCACAGAGAAGTTTTGTACAGAATCAGACATGACAGTCCAGGTCCTGTCTGCTGTAGATCACTGCAACAGCACATATATTCATCAAAACTCCATGTATTTCAGCCATGCAGTGCAGGGCTGCAATATGGCTAAACACTGCATCTCTTAGATCAGTCCCGGCAGCACCAAACTCTCCTCCCATAACCCAGTAACCACCTAGCCACTTGGTCAGTCTGGCCCAGAAATAACTAAAAAAGAAAGCTTTCTTAATGCCACTGACCCCTGCCAGAAAGCGAAGTCTTCATTCATCTGTTTTTGCCTATCTACTAATACTAATAGTCAGGGATATACCAAAAAAGAAAAGTGACTGACTTACCAACATTATTTTCCTTGTTCTTGATCTAGGTCATCAAGTAGATTAATATGTAGTTGCAAGCTGTTCATTCATTGTAGAGAAGCAAGTACATAGCAGGAAATATCTCCCATGGCACTGATAAACTCTCAGAGGCTATAGGCCAAGGTGTTTATGCTCCAATGGAGACATTTGTGCCAAGTACCTGCTCCCAGTGATATAGTTATAAGCATTAAACTCGAAATGTAACTTTAAAAATCTATTACGGTCTATGGCTTTTATTATTTCCAAGACGGACAACTGTGTTGGTTATTATCAATATGTTGTGAAAAGAGCTTTGACACCTGGGATTTGAGGCAGGGGGATGGGGAAGAGACATGCAGGAACATTTAGGCCAAATGTTAACAAACTGATAAAGCATTACAAAAATGTTTTAGAGAAATGTTTCCCTTTTCCAGCCCCAGCTTTCAGAATGCACCCAGCAAGAAGAGCACAGGATAACCTTTAACTGATAACATCGAACCACTTCCTTGCCAGGATCCCTCTTTCTAACTAGGATGGCATCTCCATTTGTAAGATCTTCCTTCAGTATTCCTCTTCTGATTCATTCATCTCTTTTCCATGCGAATCTCCTACAGTCAAAAGGACCTACCAATTTATCCCAACCACCACTATCTGTGAATCAATTCTACCTACTACTGAATTCTGCCTTTCTTCCTCTTCGCTCTGTACTCGTAACTTTGTCATCTCCTTCAGGAACAAACATCTTTCTCACTTCATTAGTGGGTTCTGTCTGAAATGCAAAGCTCTCTCTTGGCTGGTAGGTCCTCCTCTTTGCTGCCAAGCTCAGCTTTCTGCTGGGAGCATCTCTCATTAGCTCAGGCTCCTTCTTTCCTTCCTCCGATTTTCCCTTCTGGCTCCTGACCTCTCACTCAGCTGCAGTGGCTTAACAGCCCTCTCGGTGTGACAGAGGGGCAAGGGCTACTTCTGGCTGGTGGTTCCCTGTCAGGACACTTAATGTCTTCTTCCAGCATAATGACAGGGAGTGGGAAGGAGAGATGGCAAATATGAGGTTACAAAAATTCCCCCAGAGCCTACAAAAACAAAGACATAATGCACAGAAGCAGCACTAAAATGGCTGATTGCAAAGTCAAATCACCTTAACAAAAACATTTCCAACGCATTAAGAAACAGGAAGTTAGAGTACACTTGGAAATCTCTCCAACTAAATTTATGTCTTAACTGCTTTGAAGGGCAAAACCACAAAATACATATTCCAACAAGTACTTTTTTGACGCTATGAAAATGTGGAATTTAAACAGCAGTGGGTGTTTCAGGCTGTTTACCAGTCAAATTGTTATTACACCCATTGTCATGTAGTGTCATACCACTTTAACGTAGTCAGCTCTTTGATGTGAATTCTGGAGAAGTAGTACCCACATGTGGCAACAGAGAACCTGGCCTTCCATATTTTGGAGACATAACACAGAACCAGACCCAAGAAGGTTGTGATCTCTTGTCTTGAATGATTAAAGTTTCACAAGAAAAGCTGTAGCCCACTTTCCCTATGAAAGAAACTGGACAGCTTCAAAGCAACATATTTGGATTAGAAAAACATTTGCACACATTATCCTGTTATTGTCCAATGCTTTTAAGAAAGTAAATCTATGCTGTTAAATCCACTAGCATAACTTCATTTGGAATGATGGCAAAAAACAGATCCAGTCAAGAAAACATTTGGTTTTTATACAGACCCAGTCAAGTGACGTACTTGTGGCCAACAAAATTTTTCATCTATTAGCTGACATCATGAAGTTTTTATAATTTCTTACATTTGAATTCTGCATAATCTTAATCTTTCGATACAATAAGAAAAAAGTAAGCGTTTACATAGGTTCAGAGCAACAAACCAGCCAGAGTTAAACCACCAAGAAAAACTAATCAAGAATAAAACACCAACTGTTAAAAAAAAGATGTCAGCAAAATTATTTTCTTACCTTGTTGTGACATTATATAGAAAACAAAAACGAGAACACAAGTTTTGATTAAAAAATCTGTCAGTCAAAATGTAATTTAATATGAAGTGACATATACTGCTAAAAGGTACATTTTAACATTAAAGACCAAAACTCCAATGATTAATATTATAGTGATGACAGAATGGGAGTGCCTTATTTTAATCCACTGTTTATCTCAGCAGAGTAATTTATAGATCACTCGACATGTTTTAATAGCAGGCATAAAAAGGTACCCTCTCGTATCCACTTGCAAGATCTGACATTTGGAGTTACATGTTCAGAAAATATCAGCAAACTGCATTTGTTGGACATATATACAAATAACTAGTCATCCTACACACAGTTTATAAAAAGTGATCTATTAATAACAAAACAGCTCCAGAGACATATGGTCTCTTAATATTCAGGTGGAATATCAAATGTTTAAGTTAAAATAAGGGCAGGAGCACAAAGAGTGGTCAACGCATTGATTTGGCTGCCAAATATAGTTTTTACCATCATAAATCTCTGGCTGACAACTGCACAAAGGCTGCTTTACCTAAACCCTGCCAAGGAAGGGTGTTTGCTGCCGGATTGCCTGATAGTCACTATGACAACTGATGCCACAATTAGACAAGTACAATCCCACTTTCAAACAGGCACACAAGTCATTAATTCAGCAGGACTTTTGTTGACAATATGTTATGAGGGAAATATTTAATACAATTCCAAGGCTGATATATTCTCCTGTTATCTATAGTAAAATAAATTGCAAGAACTGATGAAAACAACCACTTAATTAGTCTAAAGTGAGCAGGGGAATCTACCCTCTTCATTTTGGTTTAATAAACTCACAGATGCACAAGACTCCTTAGAGTTGGTGTAGACAATTTGAAGAACATTCTAGGAAAGATGTTACATTTGGGGGGATAGCAAAGGAGGAAGAGAAGAAAATCTTCTGAAATGTGAGCAAATACATTTTGTCCCCAAGTCTCTAAGATATCCATGAACATATTTTCCTATGTGGGTGGGAAGATCTCATAAGGACACAGCTAGATGATCTGTAGATGAGTAAGACTTTAAGGTGATTGCCACTACAATTACGTTTTCCCACCCAGAAGTTTTCAAGACTGTTTTCCCACTTGATTGGCTGCTTGAGGCCTCTGGGAATTTCAGGAGAAAAGCAGAATAGTTGTCAAAGAATGAAAATGCAGAAGAGGAGGAGCCCCACACAACTGAGAGTGCTAAACTAAAAGAAAAGCCTTGAAGGAGCCAGGGGACAAAGAGAAAGATCGGTAAAACATCGACCCAAATATTCACAGTAACAACAGAGAGAGCTCTGAGACCCCTTGTGTATAAGCCAGGCATTTCTGTAAAGCAATTGGGCCTGAGCTGACAGAGAAGATTTCAGAGAAATCTTCAGAGAAGATTTCTCACTTTCTAGAGCTGCTGAAGGTCCTGGGTAGTTAGAGTCTAAGCCAAATCCAACCCATTTCTGCCCCACATGAGCCAAATTTGTGAGGCCTGCTCATTCCTCCTTGTCCTGGTCTCAGTACGTTCAAAAGCCATATTCACTGCTGCTGGTGAGACTGGGCCCAGGGACAGACCAAAGCGTGCGAGTGATATTAATTCAGGCTGTGTGGAGCACTACACCTTCTCAGAGCGGATCTGGACAGCTTCCCAGTCGATACATCCTTGCATCTCATTTCAGAGCAAGGAGACAGTGAAAGGCCCGTCTGGTGCGGCGGCTCCTCTCCCCAGCCCCACAGTAAGTGGGCACTTTCCAGCCACTCCTCACCCCAATGGCCCTGCACGGCGCGGCCAAGAGGAGGACAACGAGGCCATTTTGCTCAGGGCATCAATGCCCTTATTCCTGAAGCTGCTAAAATGAAGAAAACAGCTCTACTGCTGTTGGCTTGGGCAAGCTCTTCCGCTGGCTTCTATTAATTATTTCCCCAATAAACTCTGACTGCTGCTTACTGGCTATTGACAGTAGGGTAGGCAAAGGGGAAGAAAGTTGTACAGCTCTCCTTCGTAGCCATTAACAGGCAGATGGGTTCTCAGTACTTTGGTTTCCATAGATCTGAAACCTGAACGCAAGGACATGAATAGTCACCAAAAGATAGGTTACCTGGCTCAAGTCTTGATCTAACCACTCAAGAAAATGGGCTCTGTACAGACGGTGGTTTCCCCTCCATCCAGCCAAAGCTGAGATTACATCTATGTCAGCACTTAGAAAATGCTTAAGACCTTGAATAAATTCCTAGCTGTGCTTCTGCAGAGACTGCGGGTAGGGGAGTTTGTACCGTGGTGTGTGGTGTCTGTGTGTGGGGATACACCTATGCCTTGGCTGCCCCAGTCCTGCTCTGCTCTCTTCTGCATCCCTGTGCAGGAAGCATCGTCCCTCTTTACTTTCAGTTATTAGTTGCCACATAAAGATAGGATATGGAGCTTTTTTCTTACCTTATTAACCTGAAAGCACAGGGCATTCCACCCTAAGAGAGGTAGTATCAAAGCCTATTTGACAGATAAATGCCACCTATGATCCATCTAATAGCCCAGTTTCCAGTCAACAGAGAAATCTCCGTTCACAGACACTATGGGAGATGGTCACAAGAGCCCTGGAAAACACTGTTGTACTGCTTAACCTAAAATTATGAATATTTTTTAAAAAGCAAGAATTACAAAAATAAATCAGTAATATAGCACATGACAAAGTTAAAATATCTTTGGACACTGTTTCTCCTATCCCCAAACAGGATATCTGGATGCTTGGAGCTGCTTCTGCAGTTCACAAGATAGAGCACGATTGCACTGATGTATTTTATACGGAAAATCAGATCAAAACCACACCGATAAATGACATTAGTCACACTACTCTCTTCCCCTCATTCCAGTGCTTTTAAATCCAGGCAAATATATTATCATTTTCATGTAACATGCACACAAACTGGTACACAGAAGTTAAATGCTTTACTTAAGATCAAGATGTAAGTCAGTGTGATTCTCTTACCTATTTTAAACATGTTGCTTCCCAGACCCCACTGCTCACTGACAATGAGTAATATGTCTTCTGTCTAATGAAGTATAGATTAGAGCCAGAATAATTGATTCAGTTCAGTAACAACCACCAGATACGTACAGGTGGTTTAAGAAGGTGATTGACAAGCGTTTCACCAAAAATCCACAGTTGCATGGAAACTTTGACTTTCTTTCCACATAAAACTCCCCACATACCGTTTACCTTCAGGGAAATCTAGTAAGGGCTTAGCCCAACTCCATTACAATTAATAAGGTTTCTGCCTGCTTAGAATCAGCCTGAACCATTTTCTCCCCAGGCCTCCCTTGATTGCCTCATACTGAACAGTACAAATAATTCAACTACTATTGGTAGAGGAAACACAACACTGAAGCTATTGCACTCAAATTCCTGCATTCATATGCCTTGTAGCACAAATGTATACCTGACTGCAGGATTTTATTATTATTATTATTATTTTTTGGCTGTTTTAATTTTAATTAAGAACTAACTCTGTAATATGTCTATTTTCTTCACCCATTTTTCCCCAACTGGATTGCATTCACTTGCAGCAAGCCTCCTTCCTAAGAAGCCTTCTGAAAAGCCTCTGCTCACCAACCCCACTTAACGATGACACCATTTTTTCCATCCTGACTTTCTCATCTTTGATTACCTCATCCTCTTCTAGATAAGTGTGAGTGTTTGTTAACATAATGACATTACCGTCCAATTTTAGCAAAGCAATTAAGGATGTATTTAATTTGAAGAATCTCAGTTGTTTCATTGTCTGCAATTAGGTATATTAAGTTCAGTGGGATTAGTAAATACTAGTAAGCCTTTCAGGAGGATATACAGACAACAGAGCTGCACATTTTTATTTTACAAATTCTGCATGATTTTAATCTATAAAGTTATTGCAGTCACTTCTATAATTATAACATAGAAAGGATCCTACACTATAGTAAAAGACCATGGTTTTGCCCCACACCAGTGGAAGAAAATGCATGCTTAATTCGCCTGAAAACTTCTTGTTTCAGCAAGCAAATATTAAAAAATAAATCTGCTGTGATTGAATCAATAAGGCTGCCTGCCCAATACACTGTTAAGTGGCAATACCCACATTTTCTTTTCTGTGGGAGAAGTTTACTGCTTTTTCAAATGAATGCATTATAGCATTGTTAGTGCCAAGTCCTTATGTAAGAGTTATTAGATATTTAAACAACACTGTTTTTAAGTCAGTTGTACACTTAAAATAGATGGCTGTCAGGTCTTGTATACTCCAAAGCAAATCTGAAACGTTTATCTGATCTGAAAGCCATTTATTGAAACTATAGTTTGTGACTTTCGAATGGTACTGCTCTTATATAAGAGGAAAGCTGAAACTAACACTGCAAAACCTTAATGATCCTCACCTGCCTTGCCAAAGTCCAGTGGACCAGATCCAGAATTCATCAGAAGTGACAAGTGCCTGTCAGTGCCAACGCCCGTGGTCGCTGGGCAGGGAGGAGGGTAAATGACAGTGATAAGGGAATTGCAAACGGATTAGTGGTCCCAGACATGGCTTGACGATGGAAGGAGTGATAGGAGTGACAAGCAGGTCCCCCTCCCTGCTCCCTTGGGTGAGTGCCCCATTACCTGCATTTTAGGGTTGTAATAGTATGAGTTTGCTGGGTAGGAGATTTCTGGGGAATAATAATAATAGTTTTTTCTTGATGCTGGTTGTTCAGTGGCTGTTTGTGCTGTTAAAGACCGGAGAACTGAGCTGTGGCATGATTTCATATAGTCCCATGGTCTCAGGTGACCTATCGGTCAACATCATTGTTTAATGCTGTAAGAACTCTACTTCTAACATTTGGGTACTTGAGACTTCCTCAAGGCACTACAGCACCATAGATTCCAGTATTTACTGAAGGAATACATCAGTGTTTCTGTACAGCCACCCAACAAGCAGAGCTATTAAAAAATAATGTTCATGCTGCTTTTATTTTGGTCTATGAATAAATATACTCTGCAGCTTCTTTCCAAAACAAATGTCTTCTCTTGCAAGGCCTGCCATGTTATGTTGCATCTCTGCACATTAAAAGTTAAAAAATTATTTAGCCTGAATTGTTAAAATTTTCATTAATGGCAATTTATGTCACTCAAAAAAGCCTCCTTGGGAAGAACATGGCATACTTGTACAGACCTATTATGAAAGTTGTCAGAAACATTTGTCCTTATAAAATATAAATAGACAGTATGTTAGATGATTTAGTGAGGGATCTGTTATTTATTTAAAAACAAACATGTTTTTTTCATTTCTCCTTTCAGGAAACCAGGTCATGTAGCTAAGACACGGAGGTTCTCAGGCTAAGGATATCTGTAACTACTGCCTCAATCTGCGGATTCACCCCTCCGAACACCGCGCACCCCTGGGCTGAGCAGGTCGAGCTCCCCGAGCCTGGGGCAGGAGGCAGCCGAGGGCACAGCCTGCGGGCACCCTGCGCGATACCCAGCACTAACATCCCCTTCTCCTTCCTCCCTTCTCCCATGAGGATGCATCAGTGAGTTAGTGGGGACCCCCTACATCCCCTGCTTTTCTCTGGGTGTTTCAGCAGCACCCACTGTGATAGCTTGGGAACACTTTCAGCCAGTGTCCCACTTCCCCAACACACAGCTCTTGCTGCCTCTGAATATCAGGCGAATTTACATCTGCAAAAAAAGAAGGGTCTGGTAGTCTTTAAATTAGACCTGGATGCATAAACAAAGGTAATCTCTTTGTTCCTACTGATAGCAGCTGAACAAATCTTTGTGCAGAGCTCTGCGGTGATACAAAACTTATTTTCTACAGCTGCTGAGGTTTAGAACCAGAATCCATTTCAGGTGGACATAAAAATCCAGCCCAATATTTACTTGCCACTGGATACAAATGTTACCTAGTGAAGTCTGCACTAGTGTCAGAGAGGTGGATAAATCCTTCAACTTTGTTAAACGTGGAATAAAGGAGAGAATAACTTGAATTAAATTCCTGTGCCCACTTGAAATGATGTCTGGCTGTGCCTCTGTACCTGTGCCTGATTTTTGCATGAAAATATTCTCTTTGTCCCTATCTGGTGTTCTCCTTCAAAAAGGAATTGAGTTAAAAAAGAAGGCAATAATGTAAGATTTTTAAGCAAACAGTTCAATATTTCCTTTAAAATGTTCTCTGTATTCAAGAGCACTTTGATTTCTATCTTTTTTTTTCCTCCAGGCTTTGAAACTGTACCTCTTTTAAAAAAAGACCATCCCTGATTTTAGTCTTTTGTTCCTTTATGAGCTTTGTCCCCGACTTTTAAATGTGGAGAGAGTTGAGAGGCATGTTGTGAGAGGAGAGAAAATAATAAAAAAAAAAAAAGTAAAAAAAAAAAAAAAAAGAAAAAACTTGCAAACTGTGTTAAATACACCTTTTGTTCATTAGGTTTAATATAACATTCACTATGAGGATTGATATTGAATTATACATTAATTTCAATGCTAAATAACTTTTCTATTTAAAAAAACCTTTAGTTTTCTTATAATGTACAGTAATTAAAAAGTGAACCGAAAGAGGCAGCAATAAATCAGGGTGCACAATGCAGTAAAAATATTATAATTAATATTTAACATACGTTTTGATTACTTTTAGAATAAGTACAAGAAATATCAATTAGAATATATATTCAAACTTTGCTGCCTTTTCCCTATTATGCTCTGGAAAGGGGCTATTTTTAATTCTGGATATTGCATACAAAATAATACATAGTCTCTAATTAAATATAAGGCTGCAATTCAATCGAGAGTTTCTGCTGATGTCATAAATAATAAGAGCACAGCTCGAGGTATCAATGAATGGCAGCCAAAGCCTGAGATTGAATTACAACTTCAGCATTCAGTCTGTGGATCTGTATTGTTATTTGTAATAGATGGAAAATGATTATTATTATTTTTTAAATACAGACAAAAAGAAGGAAATTTGAATTCAAAATCTGTGACGAGGTGGTAGAAGATTAGAAGTCTTGTGATTAGAGACCGCAGCTTATTGGAAATTGAAATGTACAAACGTGCCAGGCTGCGATTCCGCAGCCGAGGCTATATTCTGTCCTTTTTTTGTTGTTTTACGAAGCCTGTGGGCAAGATTTTTTTCACGGGCGTAGTTCATATTTACAAAACCAACTGCAGCTGCTGGTCTCAGAGCTTTGCCACCACCTGCCCAGTTGGTGCCCAAAGCCCCTGTTGCTCTAATCCTGGCCAGAGGTCCCCACCAGGAGCCAAAATCCTGGGGCAGAGCTTGCTGCCAGGGAGAATATTAGGGACACTGAGCCCGGCACCCTGACCCCATGTGTGGATGAAGACTTCCTCCCCTGCAGTCTCTTACCCCCTGTGGGTTTTCCACATAAAACCCAATTATTTATCATTTCCATTCAGGATGAATAAGGACTATACACTCATGTGGACGTTCTCCCCAAATAAATGACCCCTTAATAACCAGAAAGATTTTTATTTATGTAACATATTGGATTTCAGTTATGTTATGGCAGCAGAAAGAAGGTAGTTAATCAATATGAAGGCTTACTTTCAACAGATTGCACAGCACTCAGCATGACAAGATCCCCTTCTGCTACTCTATGGGTCACTCATTTGTATTTTAGGGCCATTTTTTCATGCTGACCACATCCATCTTGCCATGGAGACATACACTTCTCCATCTGACTTTGGTATGCAAAAAGTAAACGCTTTAAAGTGCTAAATTGCTGTGAGTCCTAAGCAAGCAGTGATACACACCTGCAATGCCATAAGCCAAAGCTAATTTTTTACATGCTTTGAACAAGTTTGTTGCTCAGCTTCTCCCCAAAGCCAGAGCATCTGAAGTCCCCCCTCCCTGTCCTGTCAGTTTGTGCAGATACCTGGGGACAAGATGTCCCCCGGCTTGGGAAAAAACAACAGCAATTCTGGCGTGGAGCCTGTTCTCTTGGCCCTATGCTAATCCCCACGTGGAGGTGATGCTCTTCCTATCTACAGGGAAGAAAAGGAGTTGGTGGTTTACCACCTGTAAGCCTGTGGCTCCCTATGCCTGACCAAGTACGTTGCTTGCTACAGCACTCACACTGACTCCAACACAGGCTGCCTAAGCCAAAAGCCAGCAGGAATTTTATTAGGAAGCAAGTATACTGCTGTTTAGGACCAAATACTTTGTCTTATTTACACTAACAAGAACAAAGAGCCTAACAACCCCAACCATGTACACTATAGCTTCTTGAAACATAGTGATTTCTCATCATATGGTAGTTTGTTGTTTTTTCAGTAGTTTAAGAAATATCCTGTTGTTCTTAAGCACATCAATTTTATTATCTTTTCCCTAAAAAGAACTATTTTATCTTACACCACACGATAATAAGTGTCCTGATACTCTGTTTATGCATTTCATGTGATTTTTGATGGGCAGAATGCACTTGTTTCTTCCAGACATTTGCAGAGATTTTCCATAGAAATGTTGATGGATCACCATCGCACCACCTGAATAAGCATTTGGGTTTAATAGTGCCTGGAACTGACCACTGAGACTTGGGCCACGCATTTTCCAAAGAGTTTTCTACATGGTAAGAAAAAGCCTTGAGAGATTTTGTGAAAGTAGTTATGGGAGCAGGACACAGAAAGTGCAAGATACTGAGATGACCTTTCCTAACACAGAATACATCTCAATCCTTTTCATCAACACCAACACACGCAACATAATTTACTACTGAAATAAGCCTGACAAACACAGATACTTTAATACTGCTGAAAATGGGTATTTCAATTTGTAAAATATATACTTACATTGGTAAGGGAAGATGTTATTCCCAGGGTGATATTTAGAAAATGCAAACAGCTGTCTCTGTCCCTAGCTACACATAACACTGTAATAATAATCTTCCTCCATGATAAGCTGCTATAGGTGTCTCAGTCACCCCTCTCCTATGTCTCACTTGATTCTGAATTTATCGGGATTGCTTTTTTACTTTTTTGTCTTTTCATTTTAGGAGATTATTTCCTCTGGGCTCAGAAGGCTGAGTTCTAGGATCTGATGCATAACTTGAATATAGTCTTGTAGTTTTTTTGACAGTGAAAGTAAAGTCTTTAACAGCCGTATCTCTCACCATCTCCATCTACCAGTGATCCCCTGACACCCCAAAGAATTAGCATCTGGAGGCAAAACTGAAGTCCCAGCTGCAGCTTAAGATTAACCCTACCTGCACCGAGCTTCAACCTTCCCACATGAGGTTGTGTCTTCAGCCACTGCTGAGGACTTCAGGCCCAGGGCTTCAACTGCAAAACACATCAATAAGAAAGAGTAAGTTAGAGGACAGCTTCTGAGGCTATTTCATTTCCAAATAGAAGTAACATTTCTATCACAATGCCAGCAGAAAAAACAAGAAGCAAAACAAACTAATGATTTGTCACCCAGAAACCAGCTGGTGCCACTTTGAAGTGTTGTGCTCAGAGGAGGAAGAGCTTAGAGAAGGCAGGGCTTTTCTTCTCTCTCTCCAAAGTGGACATGGGATAAAGAGAGAGAAGGTAAAGGAAGAGAGGTGGTGCATCTGGCTGGGTGTCGAGTAAAGCAGACACTCTGAGAGCAGAGAGAAACACGTGTTAATACAGTGGCACAAATTACAGAAGAGCTTGGAAATCTAGAGAAAGAACAGCCTGTCTGGTCCACACTGAGATCCTGGGATTATGACGAGTTTCTCTGTTACTATTGACTGTTGTCACCAAAATACATCTGCTGCTTTACGCAACTAAGGCTTCCTATGAAATGCATATATAGGCTCAATGATTCTTATAATTACAGGCTGAAAAAAACTTTGCATATTCATGAGTATCACACCATTTGTCACAGCTGCAGACCTCCAGCAAGCAATGCCTGTGATTAGGGTTTTGTTCTTCCCAAGTATATGTTTTTCCATGAACCCTTATTGGTTCTGAGAAGTTATGATCTTAACTCTCCACTCTTGTCAAACACAATTTTCTTTCTTTTTACTGCCAGCAATATGAATGAATTCCTGCTTCCGTAGCCAACAACGGGACTAGCCGGAACTGGAGTTTACATTGATGAGGCAGTATTTTATTCAACTAATGTAACAAGCTACAAAAATCTATACTTGGAGTGACAACAATTTTATTGTTCCAAATAAAGAGCTACCCATTCATTTTCTCCTCTGTGATTTAAGACTACTAACCTCTAGACTGTACTGCTCATAAACAAACAGGTTTTGTGGACCTTCTTAGGTTCACGAAAGAGGTCAAATGAAATAATAAAGATCTGGTATGTTACAGGATGTACTAACCATTAAGCAGCAGATTAAAGATTGAAAGTTTTTGAAAGCTAGACAGTTATGTATGAAATCCAACCCACCCCATGGACGTTTCAACATAAAATGGCACTAGAAGTGAGAAAAGTAGATTTTTTTTCCTTCTGAAGCTATATTTTTCTAACACAGAAGACAGAGAAGTGTAATCAGTCATGGTCAAAACCCTGCCAGTGAGTATTACTTATTTAGCCTCATATTCCAGGTGACTCACAACTTGTCTACCTGCCAACATCTGAAAATAATAAGTTATAGTAAAGTTATTAACTAGAACTATGTGAACTTTGAAGTAGCTAAACCTAAATTAAATATAAACATACAAAGCAGCCCGGGGCTAATTAATCTAATTTGTGCTCAGCCACCTCACTCCCTTTTTGTTTGTTTGCAGTTGTTTTTTCCCCTTCCTCCTCATATGTGGTCTGCAGGGAAGGACGATCCAGAAGCTAGATGCAAAGACTGCATCCTTCCGTTCTTTTGATCAGAAATATGTGGCCACTTTTCCAAGAAACAGCTCTCGACAAAGGGCCATTTTGCAACGAGCCCCGCATTCTCATCGCTCCTTATCTGCCGAAAATGAGAAGAGCTGTGCCGAGACAGATGTGTACCAGCTGAGAGCCCTTGCTGGGAAGCCTCGTGCCCACGCAACACGTGTGGCTGGAAGGGGAACCCCGTCCTCCCCTTTGCTGTCAGATATAAATTGCATACCGGAGGCTTTGATGACAACATGGTGCTCCCTCCAGGAGCTGTCTGAAGCTGCTCAGAAGGCTGAGCCTGAAAGCAGCACCAAGGGAATCACCTCTTGCTCATTTTTTAAAACACATTAAGCCCTTTTACCACTGACCAAGCTCTGCTGCTATCCTAGATAGGCTGAAAGCATGCCCCAAAATTACACGGCACTTCAATGATGCTGTTTAGAGAGGTTATGATGGCCAGACTGTTTTTAGTATTTGAGAGGTTTAAACTTCTAAGAGCCTTAAAAATTGGAGGAAAAAAATGTGCTAAAAATAAGCTCCTGATTAGGTGTGGGAAAAGTGAAGATTTGAAGCGATCTCAGGGCTGCAGCCCAGCACCAGGTAACAATAGACCTGAAACACAAAAAAGTGTCAGTGCAGTTAGCTTGTAAAGAGAGGAAAACGCACAATAGCACAACGGTGAGTTCACCTATTATATAATTGGGGGTTGTGTGTACATGTGCAGACAAGAAGACAGAATAAAAAGCCTCCTCTAGGAAATCCAAAACTTGGCAGGTTTGGCCAGGTAGAGTATGAGGCGGGTAGTGTCTAACAACAAAAAGAAACAGTCTGTAACTAAGGTTTGAATCAAGCTGCAGCTCTCCTTGCTAAACAGCAGCCAGTTTTACTGCTGCAAAAGCTATAAAAACAAAGGGAGAATAAGTCTGGCACGAGAAATAAGGCATAGGGAGGGTAAGGCAGAAAAAGAGACGCAACATTAAATATACCATGGCGGGGCTGTGCATCTGATTTCATATGAGGATAAACTGGAGAGCTACACACACACACACACACACGCACAAAGCAAGAGGATTTTGTTCATCCTTAGTTTCCATAGGGTCTGAAAGCCCTTCCAAAGGAAATCCAACCTGCCTGACAGGAGGGACACAGGGCAGCCTCACAGCCACCAACCCACCCTGGGGAGTTGGTGGGGTCTGTGGGCTTCATGAATTTCGTTAACAGTACAAACAATCCTTTATTTGGGCTTGTTTGTGGGGATTTTTCTGATTCTTGGTGTCTGAGCACAGCCAAAACACCCGCAAAGTTTTGTGAATGTTTCACAAAGCAATGAACAATTGATTCTGATACTTTTATGGTAACAGGTTGTAATAATCAAATCCAAATATGCCAGATTTGTAATTTTACAGAGGAGATATCTTCAAAAAGATATTATTGATCAGTTTGGTAGAAAGAGGCTCTATAAGCTCTTCTCTTAATATCACCTGCCAGGTCAGTTTAACTTCAAAGGTGCCACCACTCTTCTCAGGCATCTCTGCTAATCCATATTAAAAAAATAAAGCAGAAATGCTTTCCTTAACATTAATATATCAGCGATCCTTTCCTTGTTGCTCCTGACTCTCACTTCAAGCACTGCATCTCCCAAAGCTCCTCAGGGTCTAACAGAGGATTTCCACTGCATCCGCTTGGCTTAGCTGTTCATGAGTGGGCGTGAGATAAGGAAGAGCAGCAGGAGCGACTGAGGTCAAAAAACAAAGAATATGAAAAAGAGAGAGGTAGAGCAGTCCCTTGAGATTGATTGTGCACAGACCAGATGCCCATTTTGGCATGATCTCTGAAAGCAACAGGACTGGGACATTCCCTGATTTCCAGAGGGGTGCTTTCTGCAAACACTAGATCTGCTGAGGTTGGAGTCTTAACATCACCGAAGTGCGGCTGGTAAAAAACACAAATCAGTTGTAACATGCAAACAGGAACGTTGTGTAACGGTTAAAAAAGGGAGCAATGAGTATCTGTGCCACAGAAACAGCAATGGAGAGGAGCTGCTATCTCTTTGCTGTAGTACCAGCTATTTACAAGACTGAATGCATAACTCAGCCTGCAACCCTGAGGATGTCTTTCCTGAAAATCTGTAGTGTTCAGCGAGCTAATGTGAAACAAGCTGGTTTGAGTAATGACAGCACAGAGCTCTGCATGGGCTAATTTACTGCGCCTGGTTTGGGCAATAGGTATAAACTCTCCCTTCCCCTAAGGAATCGCATTACCAAGAGCAATCACAACTTTTTGTACTATAAGTCATCTGAAAGTGAAATTCATAGTCTGAAAGTGAAATTCATAGGTGGTTTGTTTATTATTATTATTATTATTATTTTTTTTTTTTTTTTTATTATTTTTTTTTGAGACAGAAAGAATCCTGCAAGAGTCGCCCTTTACAATGATTGCAAAACCCTGGTGGGATTCAGACAACTCCTAAAGTGCCAGTTGTAGAATTCTGACAGGCACACCTGAGTTTCCAGGAGATATCTGATTTATTGCTAGTCCCATGCATGCTCATTTCCGACAGGAGTTTCATTGACCCACATATATGCATGTTGTCCGTAACAAAACTACAACCAAAACCATCAGCGTCCTTGCTTTCCATTTCCATATCCACTATATCAAACACATTATTTTGTCCAAACATTTCATCTTTCCAGAATGGAAACTTTTTGGGAACACTCCTTAGGTATTTATCACCTAGCATACGAAAAACACACTAAAAATACACAAATAGAAAAAAAAATATACAGCAGTACTGTTACTTTTTTTATTTGGCACTTCTAATGATATTCTCTCATCTGCAGGAGTTACCAATTCATCTGATAACTATAGCTGTGTTATTGTGATTTAGACCCTGATCCTGCAATTAAGTCGATGGGGAACTGGTCAGCACAGTGTTCTACCCCATCGTGTTCACTGCACATGCAGGCTTTATTTTGAGGAGTTACTAGATCATTTTAATGTTCATTTTGATCAAATAGAGTATTAATCCTCACATTATTAATGTATAGAGACAAATGTATCTGTTAGCAGTGTTGAGATTAAAAGGTACTTTAAAGCTAATACCTTCTTTTCATTTTAAAGCACATAATACAGTAAATAATAATACACTTACAAATGATGATTTATGTGCTCATAATTGATTCATTAGGCATTTGCCCAAACAAAAGACACAGGGTCATAAACAACAAGCTTTAAATATTCAATGTTTTGTGGAATGTGGCTTGCATTTTAGTATATAACGATTCCAAACCTTTCCTCTCTTCCCTGTTAGACCCAGATTCTTGATGCACCTGCTGACTTAATAGCTGAAGGGTTTTGTTTGTCTATTTGTTTGACCAAACTAGATGAAAAGCACTTGGATACAGGAAAGCAATCTGAACAAATTCTCAAAGAGTATATCCTAGCCAGGTTTCCTCTCTTTTAATTCCCCAACTTTCTAGGAAATTCAGTGGATTATTTTGTGTCTTTCACTTAAGTAGAAGGTTTTGTAGTCACCAATGTTGAGACAGACACTTGGGAATACACAGGTAAGTCTATAAAGAAAAAGAGAAGAAAAATAGAATCTCATTTTGGTAGGAGAGATTCCAAGCAAGATGACTGAACTCTTCACAGAGTCAGACCAAATCCTAAGTAGGATTTTTCAGTAGACTTTCCACACCACTAGCTTGCAATCAGCCACCGCTGAAGTTTGGTCATGTTTAAACTCACAGACCCAAAGATGGTAGTTTGGACCTATTCTGTAATGTTTACCGTTTCAGGCCAGCTCCTACAGATATGTAAATACTTTACTCATGTGAGCAATCCCACTGGGTACTATTTGCATGCATAAGGCTAAGCACACGTAGCGTTGTTTGCAGAATAAGAATATGATTGACAAAGTGCTTACGACCCTAAAAACACATGAATGTACCAAAGGACATTAACAGAGACCAGAACAACAGCTAGGCAGCTGACTTGTTTAGCTTTTGTAAATATGACTAGTCATGTATTCTAATTTTTAATTGCCTAAATACATTTGTAAATATGTCCATTAATAACCGAAGTTTAAGCTTCAGGGGCATATTTTCAAGAACAACTTCCTCTAGATCTCTCTGCAAAGATACTAATGTTTTCAGGAGAGTTATTAAAGTCCTGGCAGGTGCAGAATACAAATCTATCCCGGTGAGGGGTAGATGCCTGTTAATTCCTATTCATGAACTGTGTATTATTTATACAATGTTTGTGGGCTCGGCAATGCAGTGGATATTTTTTAAATAAATGTTTATGTTCAAATAACTTTGCTAGTCTTATCTAATCTACCTTCATCATCTTAAGCACTGTAGGTGATTTTAAAAGTTTGCAAAACATTCTCTCATCTGCTCTTACACACTGGGTTTGGCAAAACACAGTGATAACATTGGAGTATCTAGCAATTCTGACGCAAAAAAATTATCATGATGCCATCAACTATTTTAAATCTTATGTAGAGCAGTGTTGGTAATCTATGGGAGGGGTGGTGGTGGTGATTCCTTCCCCCCTCTTCCTACTCAGGCCCTGACTCATTCACCTCCATATCTTTATCAGGCTTGTCCACACCAGCACCATGCAGGACAGGTAGGTGTGAGGCTCTTCAGTGAAGAGATGGGCAGCACAGTCTGAGGCCCCATCCTCAGAAGAGTTCACTCACTTGAGGTCCTCAGTGACTACTGAGAGGTGGAGTCCTAAATACCTGTGAAGATCTAAGCCTCCTCAACCCCCCCCAGTGACCACAGAGAAACCTCATGGCACTCAGGAGTTGCATTTCCCAGCTACACCCTCACCATCCTTTCTCTCCTGAATCAAGTTAAGAGCAGCTCTCCGATGAAGAAAATTCACTTCTAACCTTACTAAGGAAGGTTTCTGTCCATTCCAGAGGACTTTGTTGCAAACTTTAGCAACATAACCAAGGATATTTTCATTAAATTTTACATCCAAGTTCATTTTTTTCTTTAATCCTGATAGGTTCTTGACCCCAGTAATTCCTCCTGGTTACAATGAACCCCACGGATCTGTGGCACGTTGGCCATGGACACACTGAGAGCACTTTGGCAAAATGTACCAGTAACACTTTCTGTCTTTGGATGCAAAATGTAGTGTCAATGTTGAGATTATAACAGTGGAGTTTACTACGGCCTTGCTCAGGGAAAAAGGGCACTATGGTGAAACAGTGTCACAGGTACACTCCAGCTACACTTGGAAATGACACCAAGCAGCGTGACAGCCACCAGGAGAAAAACCACACGAACAGCTGGGCACCGTTTGTCTCCAGTTCTTTAAAATAAATACCTACAATTTTTTTATTGATTGGTATTTGGAGAGAGCGATCCAGGTACAAAATCAGATGCTGGCTAGGAAGAGGGGCAGGTGGAGGGGGAAGAGCTTGATCCCATTTACGAAGGGAGGTGACGTGCATTTGGGTCTCAATTCACAGGAGAAACTTGACTTGACATTATCAGGAGTGGTCGAAATACTCAACCCTACCAGTTGGGGTTTATAATAGAAATGCCCACTCAACCTTAACTCTAGCAGCCACAATTGTTGCAATATAATGCCACATCACTGGACCTACTCAAGCTGCATTTTGATGATTTGGCTTACTCTTAACATGCAATCTTTAGCAACTGCCAAGCATCAAGGCTGTCCTGATTGTTAAAATGTTTTGTCTGATCATAGCTCAGACTTGCTCATCTCATGAATGCTGTCTGGAGGGCTACTTGAAAAAAAAAAAAAAAAGAAAAAGAAGCCCTTTTTATTTAAAGTGACAATACAAAAGAAAATGAATATATAGCTTTTAAATAGCTATATAGAGTGATTGTAGTGTTCTTTTTCCTTACTAATTGCATACGTGAAAATTACCTTCCTTACAGGAAACCTTTGCTATGCCTCTCAGATCCTCTGAACTGTGCACCCGTGCTTCCCAGCTACATAGCAGAACGTTGTGACTTGATGCTCACTGTGCAGTGGAAGGGAGATGTGGAAGGAGTGAATTAGGCTTCTATAGTCTTTGGAAGCTGGCCAGGGATGAGGCCATTGGATCTATATTTAGGAGGGGTTTCACTTAATAGGGCTTGCAGCTGTGCATAGGTTGGGGTGTGAATTCCATCTCTCCCCACATACAAAACCAAACCTTTATTAAAGAAGCAGTGACTTTGAGCTGTTCTGAAGTACCCTATCATTTTCACTACCCTGTGCATCTGTTAAGGCATTTATATGACACATATAGGAAATAAAAAACATCAATAAATCCTGTGTTTTGATTACACTGATACAATGACCAATAGTGTTAATAATCTGAGACAATGTGAACAGAAACAATACTTTGTACTAATATGTTTTTTTCGCAAATGGATGTTCAAAAGCATCAACCCCGTAACCACGAGTGTCAGAGCTGGAAATATTATTATGTCCGTTTTATACATGGGAAAACTTAGAGCACAGAAAGGCTTTGTGATTAGCCAGTCATATGCAGCCATACCATATCTTAATGTTCAGATCACTACATATAAAATATAATGCCTGGGCAATACCTGTTGCTATGTATTTGTATATGGCTTAATTCACTGGTACCCTGAGTGCAACTTGGGGCTCTCTAAATCTTACTCTAGAAGCCTAGAGAGCAAGAGCTTAACACCATAAGCTGAGATTCTTCCGTGCTGGTCCAGGCATAGCTCAGTGCCTGAATAAAACCAGGCAGTTCCCTAACCATGCACCAAAAAATACCTTGGCAGGAGAGAACTTGCCCAAGTGCAGAGCCTTTATTTTATAGATTTTCTCTTCAAAGACGGCTTCCAAAAGTGTGTTTTTCCCCTTTTCTCCATGGGTTGTTTTTCACTCCATATTTTTGCAAGACCACAGTTAAAAGTAAGAACTTGTGCTCCATCTTTAATTGAAATTTTTCTCTAAATCTTTACATATGGGCCCAGACTCGCAAAACATTTCTGCATAACAACTGTCAGACGTGACCTTTTCCATTAAGGCACAATAACACAAGTGTGCATTGTGGTGCTCAGCACCCTATGTCCAATTGCTTCAGCATCCTTTTGCTCAGCCTGGATGAACATGCTCTTATATATGATACTGTCACAGAGATCATTGCTCTAACACAAAACTTAATCACTTCTCCCTTTGATTTTTTTGTCTTCTGATTGCCCCTTCTCTTCTAAATTAAAAGTTGTTTGCATTCACTAAAGCCGTTTACAGCTTTAGCTCATCTTTCCCATTGTCTCTTGTATGCCATTAAAATGTACTAAATGCTCTTAGTTAGACCATGACGCAGCCTCCTTTGCTCTAGTTACATTTTCCAACATGCATAGTTCTGCTTTTCCCCAGTCTATCCCCACAGGGAGAGAAGCTCCTCATAAATACCTAAAGAGCAACCTCCTCCACTCAGTTATTTGTTATTCCTCTTCACCAGCTCGGCAGTGACAACAGGTCCAAATGAAATCTTTTTTCTCCTTCTGTGTTTGTGGTCTAATAATGGCCGTATGTTTGACCATGACTCATTGGATACCTATGTATTCTCCCTGGCAACGAGAGGAATTGCTCCATTTTTGAGACCAGACTAGATTGGGTTTACCAAGGACAACACAGAAACAGACCAGACTTTATCCTTCTTAAAACATTTTGCTGCTCTGACTAAAAACAAAAACTGTAAGCACTTTGGGACAAAGACCATCATTCTGTTTGGCATTTCATAACACTGAGCACAGGAGAGTCCTGGCTTGCCTACGACTCCCAGCAATAGAAATAAAAAGAAAAAAGATTCAGCTGTTTGACTGGAGCCTGTGTAATAAATCTCTGTCTTTACATGTATAACTGGAGAAATAGTAACATGCACCTACCATACATACCTATTAGATCAGCACACAGTAACACAAAGTCACATACACACAGCGATCGCTGTTAAAAGCTTTTCAATTTTCACTTGCCAAAATGGTTCTATATAGAAAAAAAACGTGATGCAAAAATGAAGCTAGTTATTCAAGAGCCATCTCTCACAGTATCCCCTAATGTAACTTGTTCTTATTGCCCTGCTGTAACTGACTTTTCTTCAAGTTGGCTAAAATATCTGTTGTGATACTTAGCTGTGAACAAAGTGCAGAAATGAAGGGCTTTGAATTGTTTTAAATTAATGGCTATAAAGTATGACTTAAATGCTTTTATTCAAAACTAATTATTTGAGAGCAGGTATTCTTATACTTCTTTAACAGCAGGATGCAACATTTTTAGCATTATGAAAAAGAAGCTTTTGCCATGTAAACTCATGGGGTGAAATCTCATCCTTGATCTTCAAAGTGTGACAAAGAGCTATTGATTGGGAGCATATTGTCATTTAAATTACAATTAGGGATGGGTGAAAGGTGGTTATTCAACAATTCAAATCTTTTAAAAAAATGCTGTCAAGGGCAACTTAACCTTAACCTAAACACACACTTTTAAAAACTTCTGAGAGTTTCAAGTGTTTCAGATAGAAATATGATATGTTTAAAGCAACAAATCTGTAAATTCCTAGAGTAACATACAATGTATTTTATTAATGCTGTAATTAAAAAAGCCCGTGTGGAACGCTTTCATTCCCAGTTACCATGAAGCACATATTTCCTTCAAATCTGAGGGAGGGGGGCGGAAGGGGAGGTCTTTGCAATTTTTAATCAAATTGTGTCGCTCAGTTCGTCTTGCTAGAAGAGCTAATAATGTGATTTAAAATCTAGACCCAATTTGTATTATAATTGATGCAAGCCTCATTCTTAGAAAAAAATTTGGTTTCAATCTCAAGTGTGGAGAAGAGCACCAGGCTGGGACTCAGGAAAGCCGATGAATTTGCAGTTCCTATGACCAGCTGGCAACCTTCAACCAACCGCCACTACTCCCCACCTTTCTGAGATCCCAGAACTTCAGCCCAGAAACTCTATGGACCACAAGACCCTCTGAAGGCATCCACAGCTGTTGGGAATTTCATTCACTCCTGATGCTGCCAGGGAGAGGAGTTCGTGTTCTTTACCGAAGCATGCAACACGCTCAGTAAGATTTTGCCCAGAGGACCAAGAAAAGATAGGAACTTTTCATATAAACCACAGGCTCTAGGGTACAGTCTGCTACTCATCGACGTTTTGGGACCTTGCTGGGGGCTAGGTCCACGGAATGCCTTTGACCATGATGCAAAGACAAGCTACAGCGAGCGCACCCAGCACCGTGTCATCTGCCAGCGCGTTGGCAGGGCGAGGGAAGGACCATGCCAGCCTCTGGTGGGCCTGTCTTCAACCTCATTAGCTGGTTTGAGTTCAAGCAGCTCTCCCCTTTCAGAGAGGATTACGCTGCCCTGCCAAGTTAGGAAGAGCATTCCTAGCCCTGCAGGACAAACAGCTTCCCAGACCTGTGTTTATTTTCTTGGATGGCATATGTAGCCCATTGTGCGATTAGGTAGCACAGCGGGGTTTGGAAAGTGGTATTTCCCAGGGTGCTCTCGGCTCTGGACAATTGCCAGCATCAGGATCAGGGAGGAATGTTTTCTTTCACTCTACGCGGGTGAATGCAGCAGAGTTCGAAAGAGGTTTTTGATTTTCCCCTTAGCACATGAAGACTCCTTTTCACCACATACACACATATACAGTGGGAAGCTTTTCCTTGCCAATTTATTACAAATATAGGTCCTCCTCCAAAATTGCAAGGAAACCTGTGGATTTTGTTATCTTCGAGTAACTTTGCATCAGGTTCCCCGTGGGCTTTTATTCCCCTGTTACGTCACTGATTTGGTAGAAAGAGCTGAACTCAGAAGTCCCCGCTAGACAGCCCGAACCATCTGTGCTTCCTGGTAGGTGCCTGCACAGTGCAGGATGTGTGACACATGGGCAAGAACTGTAGATAAGGTTAAGCTTCCCTTATTTTGATTTTTCTGGCACAGACTAGCTGCAAGAAGAGGAGGAATTATTTTGAACAAAAAAAAAAAAACCCACTGATCTGTTTTGGGAGTGGCGATAATCAGAACATCCTATTTAACTTTTGACCACAGAGCAAGGGAGAAGAGCCAGCAAGGTTTTAGGAGCAACAGCTTTTATATGTTTGTTTCTTCTGATCTGCTTTCACACTGCTATGTAATAGAAAGGGAATTTTGGTTAAAGTACAGTAATTATGACATTTGCAGCTATTCAGTTGGTCCAAAGAATGGTGGGGATAGTGTACATTTCTGGCTTTCAAAACAATTGTGACAAGTAGCGTCAACAACAGAAAAAAACATTGTATAGACTTTGTTCTCAAGTTTAATAAGATCTTTTTCAAACCCTGTGAAACTAAAATCTCTCACTAAAATAGCCCTGCTTTATTGGGTATAAGGACACATGGCAACTAAACTTGCATAGTTTATGGAGTGAGGCCGTCAGTGACAGAGGTGCAGCGTGCACTCACTGCTGTAAACCTTGGCTTCTCTAGTTGCAATTTACTGCACAAGTAGGTGAAATCAGGAATCTTGCCCTCCTTATTGATAGCATCAACTCAATTCACACTAATAGGACTACTAGTCATGAAGAAAAATACCTTTTTTTTTCTGTGCCCACTTGTCTCCTCACTATTTTGCTGTTTATTGACAGATTTCAGTATGCATTAAACAGAGCAAATGCAGCAGGGCCTAGATCTTGGCTAGGCTTCCTACATGTCAGGGTAAAACAAATCCTACAATATAACTGAGGAGCTATACCCAGGAGCAATCTCTAGCATGGTGTGCCTTGAAACATTTGAAAAGTCTTTTGCTACATCTTTTTTTCCTCCCACTTCATGGGGAAGAGATTTAGAGCTGCATCCTGGTGTGGGACCTCCCTACCTCCTGCATCCATTAGAAAAAAAACTACAGCTGGCAAAGATGTCTGTAGATGCCACCAAAAAGAGGTTAACTGGTCCCCAGATTGCTACACACTGGCTCGTATACATTCCTGCCACTGAACTGTGCACATATCGGTGCACAAACACCTGAGAAAAATGCAAAGCGATGTGCTCAGGTTTGCAAAGACCAGAAGTAGCTTCATCTCTTCAGTTGTGGGGAAAGAAGAGCGGTGCACATGAGAGTTGCACACATTTGTTAACACAAAGAAATCAAAGAATACCAGTTTCCATAACTTTTGAACACATTACAATGACCAGGAAAGAAAGTGTAAATAGCAACTGAGTATCTATCACAGAATTCACAAGTCACCGAAATACTGGAAAAGTACCAAAAGAATATTGTTTGTCACAGCAAACAGGCAATTTATATTATCATTGCTTTAAAGCTCCTAGAACACATAATGTCTATTGTATAGGAAATTACTGATGGCTCTTATCAAGGTTAACTCCTAGTTTATTAACCTAGCACTTTGCAATTAAACACAAAAATTTAGAGACGGAATCGATTTATTTTTTTTTTTGGATAAAAGGCACGCAAATATAATTTCTAAATGTTTGGAGAAGGAGCACCCAACAGGCAAAGACAGCTCAGGGATGCGAGATGCGTTAGTGCCGCCTTGTGGACGCTTCAAAACCCGAGCAAAATCCTGTTTGCTCAAGCTAATGGCTCATTTACAAAAAATACTCCCCAATGCAGGTCTCTTTCATAACATTTGTACAAAGCAATTCTACAGATAATAAATATAGCAAAAGCAAAAGCAAGCTGGATTTAATTCAGGATGTAATCCTGATTAGGGCACACTAATTCTCACAGCTACGAGAACCATTTTTTCTTCCAGCTCTACAGTTTCAGAGGTCTGTTATATTTTCTCCGGAAATCATGTTTCCGGTTGCTATCACCAAAAAAATTCAAACCATCAACAAGAAAAACAGAAGCAAAAATTCAGTAGCTTCATTCCCTGTCAGTGCTTTGTGCATCTCCCTTGTCCTAGGGCGCTGTGCATGTTTAACCCAAGCAGGTTTTTATGTCAGCTCTCCAACCTTCTCTAGTTTGGGTTAGCTTAGAAATTTGTCTCTCTCAGTACACTTTTTTTTTTTTTTTTTTCTGATCCAGCTTAAAATGGAATGGGCAGATGAATATGAACTTGCATTTAATAAATAGTCTCCATTCTAATGGAAAAACGAGATCTGTGTGGCTTTTTTCAGTTTCTGACAAGTTTTGGCTTTAGATAAGTTTTTTTGCTTGCTTGCTTGTTTTTAACACATATTCTCTTTGATCTTCAGGTTACCTGAAATTCCAGTTCTCAATTCTACAAATATAAGTTATATGACTCTTTTATACTGATTATTAAAAAGAAAATGCCTCGCGACACATTTGCTTTATGGGCAAAGAGGGGTTCAATGCCCCTCTCATCTGGCTCATTTCTGAGGGGGATCTTTTGGCTAGATGAGTCAGGCTACAACCAGAAAATGAAGGTTTTTACAGCCCCCGAGAGCTTTGATTCCTCTTCATAACTATGGTAGCAGCAACATTTAACATTTCCAATAACTCATTTTCTTGGGAGCTAGGAAACATTTATGTATTCTTAAACACTGCTGGTCCATTCAAGATTTTTCACAACATGAAGTATTCTCAGGGGACAAATAGCTGGATAAGTGGCCACGAGGCTGCTGAATTATCACCCCACATACAATACATTTTGTTTAAGTTATAACCACAAAATTTAAAAGGCTTACTTAAATTATAAAATATTCCCAACTCCAAACCCAATACATTTACATTTGGTAACATTAATGCAGGACTGGCTTTATGCATTCCAAGTTTTTGTGGTTTCCCAATTAGTTCTCCAGTAACAGTATCACATTATCATAATTTTAAGGTGTTACAAATAAGATATCCAAATTAGAGATCAAATTCCTCATGTTATATCATTCTTCCTTGAGGGCTTACCGACCAAGCACAGACTCGGCAAAGAAGGGGATATGCTAAAAATCCTTGTTCTTCATATTCAGTCCATACTTTCATAGCAGTAAAGAGTGACTTGAAGAAAGGCAGATTATGGATAGCCGTTAGATGAACACTTCACAAGGTTATTCCTGAGGAGCAGGGGAACTTCTAGAAGCGATCTTTAATTACCAGAAGTTCTCAAGTGGTAAATTTTCAATAATTTCACTAACATGAGCTTATACAACTGAGATTTGCTCAAATTCATTACTGGCTTACTTATTTCACCTGCAAACTAACCCCCAGTGCAAAGCCTAAGTCAATGGAAGCTGCAGAGTTTCATTTGCTTTCATGCTGGAGATACAATGCTGTGACAGAGCTGTACAAGAGAGCCTCCTTCACCTCCAGATTGGAGAATATTATTGAAACTTCAATCAAACAGAATAATGATTTCCATCTGTAACCTAATGCATATAGAGCCGCTCCCACTTTCTAGTAACTTACTTTCAAGGCACAGAATACTGTAAATGTTTGGATTTTTTGGCTGCCCAAGCTTAAAAAGGAAGAGAGAAGAGCTTGAGTTACTGTGTCAGCCCAAAATAGGAGAGGTTAGAGTTCTCAAAAGGTATTTAACAAATCACTGAATGAAGAATACAGCTGTACGCTAGGATAATATGCATATATTTGCTGAATAAAATCTCAAAAAGACAATTCAAGCTATGCTCATGACAGAAGTAGTCCCAAAATGTCTTCAATGATACTCTGACATTTACGTACTATACAGATGAAAAAGTAAATATGTTCCTTTTTCCAGAACAGTCATCCATTTCTACAGCAAGATTTCTTGTGCACTGATAATAAAGTTATTCAGCTTAAAATTCTAGCTCTTAAGATGGTTTCACTGTGTCCAAACACCAAGCTGCTTCGTCTGTGTACTCCTTCCTTGCAGCAAAACTGTTAAGTAACAAGTACCAGCCTCATCTGACAATCTTTAATCAAACTTGGCATTGGTTTAAAGATTGATTAGGTACGTAGGACATCAAAGAATAAACCTCAGGGAATGAAAATGAACAATGGCATTATTTTCTTACTGTGGGTTTAAGACTAAGTCTTATTTGTAGAATCCATATTACTCTTACAGAGCCACCTATTTTGCTTTACCTCAGGATATCCCAGAGTTACTAATGGACCAATATTAAAGACTGAATTATGATCAGAATGATTATTTGTTTTAATTAAATCATGGAAAACTCTAACTCCTGTAGATTTTTAGAGGGGCATCAAACCCAACTATTTTGTGCCCATTGTCTAATTAAAAAATGATAGATTTTATAACAAAGTCAAGATGAAAATATAGTTGAAATTTTAAGTCTAAAATATTCCTTTGAGTTCATTTCTAGAAATGGAATTTTACTAGTAAGTTATTCCTGAAATTATACATATAATTTACAAACAGTATTTCCCTATGTTTGTATTTTCAGACTCATGAAGACAAATATCCATAGAAAATTAAAAATATATATTATAATAATTTAGAGGATAATCATTTTTCTCTCCCTTTAAAAAAAAAAGAGGGTTCACCCCAACAGATCAGTGGGTTCAGCCTTCATGTAAGGCTCCTACAGCTCACTGGAGCATTAACAACAACAGCTTCGAACAGTCTGGCACGAACACACAGTATTTTTAAAATGGCACTGTTTTGGGGTGGGGGGTGGGGGAGGAACTTTGCAGAAGTGCTGGCATCTGAGAAATATGCCATCGCTTTCCAGTGATATCTGAGTTTACAAGTTGTCAAAATACAGTTCCTATTAGAAAATCATCTTTTTGATGGTTTGCCTGCCAAGCTTCTACAAGATGGTTTGAACTGGTCATTTCAGAAAAGGCACGATAGACTGCCCCTGCAGAATCTCCAACACAATTTTTCAATTCATCAGACATAAAGGGAAAAAAAAAAAAAAAAGGAATATAGTGTGAAAAGCTTTTTATAGACCTCTCACTCTTTTTCCTTTATTAGGTATTAATATTATCATTAAACATCAATCATTCAGGTTAACCTGTACATTGCAGGAGGGTAATATGTATTTGAAACATCAGTCAACAATGGCATGGCTAATGCCTCAAAAACCTTACATATAACTCACTACAAAGCTCTGTCCTTTCTTTGTTTCTGGCTGGTGCATTTCCACAGCCAAACCCCACCAAAGCTACCAGACTTGCATTAAGACAATCCACACTTTTCACCTTCTTGATAGAAACGGTATTTCTCTGCGAAATGGGATCAGCAGCCCCAAGCTCCATCAGCAGAAACATGACACAGCCATGGACCATGAACCCCATCTCTGCTACTGGTTAAGTATAATCCCGACTTAATGTATTCACCCGCTTTCCTATCTGCACCACGACTAAAGATGACTCCTGTGGGAAACTCAGCAGCTGAAGGACCAGGTGCTCGCTGCTCGGATAATTATTTTGTAGCTGTCACAACTGGCTGTTAACACTTCTCTCTTGGCCTTCCAACCCTGTGTACAGTTGACTGCACTATTTTATTCTCTTAGATGTAATTTTTTTCTTACTTTTTTTTTTTTTTTTTCAGTTGATTCCTGCTATACTGTTCTCCATGGTAGGAAATACCACTTCTTGGAGGGCTGTATATACAATGCTCTTTTAAGATTCAGAAAGCCTTCCCTGATGGCCACATGGTATTTGAAGATTGTATGAAAATACATATGAGATGAAAACTGGCATGCATTTTTTCACATTCGTTTTACCTCAAGGTCAGGGAAATTTTGCAGGAGATTCTCTTCTGGAAAATCTTTTCATCAGTTCACTTGTCTAAGTGAGGGACCTGAAACATTTGGCCCGAAACTTCCAACATTATTCTCTGTGCAATCAGTAGCACTGTTAATAGCAAGGCAATCACTTGTGTATTTAATATTGTTCTCAGGGTTAATTCTTTTGCCAGGTAGCAGACTAAATGACATGGTAGTTATTAGCCAGCTCTGAAAGTGAGTTACGGGCATAAAAAAAAATTTAGAAAGCTAATGATTCTGAACAAAATTAATATCAGCCAACCCACAAAATATATAATATTTGCTTTGCTCTTTACCAGCATTTTCCACATAGATTTGCATGAATAAGTCAAACTGACAGTCACAACTGGTAAACAGAAGAGAGGTCATCAACTTTTGATAGATCCTCTTGTAATCAACAGGTTTGGGGGTGCATTTTTATGAACGTGGGGAAATATTGGCTCCATTCACTTTTCTATATAACTCAAGCCTCATTCAGTTTGATACCTTAAAAAGGTTTAGCAAATTCAACACTCAGGCAGTGAGGGCTTCTGCAATGCCCCAACATAATGTCATTAAGTGCTCAACAATGACTTTAAATAAGTAGCTTTTGGAAGTTATATGTCTTTGAAGTTTCATTAATTAGTCATATCATCAGGAATGTATGGCTAAAGTAAATTACAGTGTTTAAAATATCTACTCTTTCAATGTGAAAAATGAAAGGATCCAGCTACCTTGTCTTTATACTAATGAAGATATTATTAATTGGTTTAGCAAAAACATAGATCTAACCATAATGTGCAACAGTTATTAAAGATAATTAACTACAGATCATTGGTTTGAAACATCTAGTCCAAAATGATTTCTGAAGGGCACATTATTCTATGAGATAAAATAATTAAATTTCTAACAGCTGCATAAGACAACTGTGGCATATCTAGTGTTTTAATTTCTTTTGTTCTATCCTCATGGTACTCCTCTGTTTTAGCTTTCGAAAATGCTACTAGTGCTTCACTATGAACAGTCTGTACAGCATGTTAGACTGAAATATTTCACGTCTGAGGAAAAATGATGATTGAAAGAAAAGGATTAAAACTGACAGCACAGCTAATAATACACACACGCACGTGTGCACGTGCACACACACAGTCAGCTACTTCTCTTCGAAGGAGAAAAGGAGATGATAGGAATCAAACTAAGCAGAGGGTTAAAAATGTTTCTAACATTAGCTACACAAGTCCTGCTCAAACTAAAACAGCACATTTGCAAATTAAAGAAAACCTCAAAGATGAAGCAATGCCAAATACTTGTAGATTAATTAATAAAGGAATCACAGCCACACAAAATTAAGCTAGTACAGTAGAAAAAAAGTTAAAGAAAAAAAAAGAAAAAAAACTGAGGAGCTGGAATAGAAGTCTGTTTATTAAAACCCATATGTTCCAGGTCCAGAATTTCTGAGCTCATGTCTGCTCTGGTACCATTCCCAAAAATGTCTGTGGTCAATATTTATTATACATGCCAGTACTGGGTTCATCATAAATTTCTTGATTTGATCTCTTTTTTTTTTTTTTTTTTTGATAACAGTAACCTACAAATGCTTTCAATAGCCTGGCTCTGCATTAATTAGAGTGCTGTTTGCTTACAGCATTAGATTTCTCCCCATGTTTTGTAAGAAAATTCATGTCCCAAAATATTCCTCATTTGCAGCAAATTTAGCTGTTTCAGCAGAGAGTTAGATTTAGACAGGAAAGGCAGGGAGGCAGGAAATAACACAGTTCAGTCAAGATTAGGTGTATTGCTAGCTAATGTTGATTTAGCAATAGAAAGACTGAAAAAAGGCATTACCCAGTGCCCCTGAATTCATATGATATAAACACCAACAATATAACTTGGTATTGATTTGGTTTGATAATCTTTTTTTTTTTTTTTCTGTAAGAATTTTATTTATTGGGAACAACTGGTTCCTCTGTGGCTTGAGAGAGGAGAAAAGTCACGTGAATACCTCTTAGGCTTTGAAAATAATTTTACAACAGAATGTCTCTAAAACAGGGGACAAGCCCAAGCGGTAGCATCATTTTCCTGAGCTTCTATATGTTACTGTAATCACAGATAGGAGCTGAAATACATTTGAAAATATAATTTAGGGTAAAACATGCTTAGAAGTGCTATCAGTGGTATAAAAGAAAACTCAGACCACTGCATTTCAAAATAGAGATATTTTGAGAGCCATTTTTGGTGTTTCTTGCCACCAGGCACAATCTAATCTTGTGAGGATTTATACTTCTGTTTAAGGAAAGATGAAACATGGCACTTTTGGGGTCTGCTATCAGGGACTGTCCATGGTCTAGAAATGAGAAACAACCGAACCATTTCTGGGGCCAGTTCCCTCCTGCCTTTTGTCCTTTGTCAACATGGGCACTGAGCAAATAAGGACAGCAGGATTTCTGCTCGTTTGCACTGCTGTGAGGGAATACCTCGCACCTTGCCGGGGTGGTGGGACAGCACAGAGAGCTGCCTGCACAGCTCCTGCTTCCACCCCAGAATTACACACCTATGAATGTGTTTCTTTTTTTTTAATTTAATTTTATTTTTAATTAAATAATCCCAGACTAATGCATTTTCCAGCAATTCTAGTTTAAAAGTCTACAGAGGATTTTCAAGAGAAGAAAAATATTACTGCTACAAGGAGGAAGACTTTTCTTGGCAGGGTCCCCTCTCTTGCTCTTGTGAAGGCTCTGCGATGCGAGGCATGCTTCTGCAATCTTAGCTGACCTATTTGTTGATGTATTTCAGGTAGCCAGATGTCCCGGTACTTTAGGAATTCAGAAGAAAATGATATTCAAGTGTTTGTCCTGCTTTTCGGTGCAATCAGCCAGCTGGCTAGCCGCTGCTCCCTTCCAGTCCTCCCCCCCCACCAAAAGCCTCCAGGTCACTTGGTGACCCGCAGCACATCCCTCCCTACCTTCGGAGATGAACCTGGGGTCCAGCTACATCTGTGCTGGGGCCTCTCGTTGTGTGTCTGGCACACAACGAATGCGAGGCTCTCCAAATGTCAGAGCATGCCAGCTGATGCACATTGAGATTTGGAGCATCACAGATTTCATCGCACAAACAAATGCTTAAGAACTTGACAGGGGAGTTGCTGTCTTTACAAGAGAAGGAAAACTTGCCAAGGGTGATTTAGCTACAGGTTAGGGACAGCGCCGAGGAGGGGAGCAATGGGAAAGGCTGACCAGACACTGGGTGTGCAAGGGGAAATAGAAACACAAGCAAGCAGCCTGCAGCCACGTAGATCTCCTGTCTCAACCTCCAGAGGCTCAAGCTTTCTGGCATGCCTGTTCCCAGAGGAGGAAGTGCCCCAGTCCTACTTTCAGCTGCCAAAACCATATTCTACCAATGTGGGTTTGCCCAGCTACCGAGGCACCGTGCCCTGCAAGCACAGACATCTCATCTGCAGTTAAACATGCTGGCAAAACTCAATCAAAAGATCTTCCTTGAAAATTATTTGCTTCATCGGGGAAACCATTTGCTTGGGTTAAATGACTCACGTCCCAAAAAGAGCCACCAGCCCAACACATCCCAATACAAATCACGCTGTTTTCTGCTCGTTCCCATACACTCCATCCTTTCCATCAATGTCCTTCAGACCACTCCTGCTGCACACATCCCTCCGCTGTCTTGCACATGGTTTGGCTGTTGGGAGTCTGTGCAGTTCCCACTCTCACAAAGCTCCCTCCTGCTCCAAGGTGCCACTTCAGAAGACCACAGGGAAGCAGCAGGGAGGACAGGAGGACATGCAGTGAAATGGTCTGGGCTCCAAGTGGGGCTGAGCACCTCTGGTCTCTCCCACTACTTCCTCTGCCAAGGGGTTAAATTAAAGAAAATATGGTCTGGCAAGAGCAGAGCCCTGTGTTCCACAAAGGAGAGGAACAGCTGCCGAGTACCTGGGACAGCAAATGTCAACGGGGCTCCATTAGCATTCATTCAGCTAAAGGGCTGAATTTCCCTTCCCCCCAGTTGTATAACTCTAATTTCACTGACTACAGTGATTCCACCAGTCTAATTAGGCCCCCAGATAATAGTCAAAGTACTTATTATGTTATCTTTTCACTGATTTTATATTATACACATTTGTCTGTTAAATATAATGATTCGATTTCCCAGATTTACAAACTTTGGTTGGCAATCCACTTAAAAATCACAAGCTACCTGCCGCTGGTCTGGTATGTTCTCTATTTACAGCAAGCCTAAATGTTTGCTTTATGCTGTCAACGAAGAGAAACTGTTTGAAAAAAAAATAATAAAAATAATTGAACATCAGCCACTGAACCAGCAGGAACGCAAAATATTTCCATGAAAGGGAATCCAACAGGACCAGTGATCTGTATGGTAACTATTCTCAGTGCGAGGAGACGTGAGCCAAGTGCAGAAGCCAGGCTTGTTTCCTCTCTCCCCATAGTGTGTCCTATCCAAGGACTTTCTGAAAGAAGGGTACACTAAGTTCCTAGGCACAGCCATACTATTCCACCCCCTACGGGGAAGCTATTTATTTTAACAGCCACAAAATCTTTTCATTGTGTTCTTGGTCTAAACATTTGGCCGTGCATGCGAGAGGTACAGCTGCTCTTTTACTGGGAGCTGTGGCAGCAAGAGAGGAGGTGTCAGGAAGGAGAAACGCGCTCCAGCCCTCTGCCCTCCTCCCCTCGCCTCCGCCAACTAGATATAAACAAAGTTACTAAAACAAAGGAACAACATCGAATTCCTGGGTTGAAAATAGCCCTGCACTCATTCAGGAAAAATTCCCTTTCTAGTTAAGCAGCTGCGCTTGGGTCATTGATGGATGCCGCTGCTGGGGGGCTCTTCTTCCCCAAGGCAGCAGAGCATCCCCCTTGGACCCGGAGCCCCACAACTCTCCCAAATTCTGTGCAGAAACCCTCTCTTTCCAAAACAGGGCAGTTCCTCATTCTATGCTGTTTCTGGAGCATTATCCAGCAAAGAAAACTGCCTGTGTGATAGAGATTCTGAGTTATGGTGATATGAGAATGGTTAAAAAAAATAACAAAAGGTAGCAGCAGGGATCTCCACGGGAAAATCAACACTTTTTCTCTCTTTGGCCACCAGTGATAACCTGCCTACCAGCACACCTGCAGGTATCATTACACCTCTTGATTAAAGCAAGGATATCACTGTCCTATAGCCCCAAATTAAAATTTAGATTGTGCATCTTACACTGGTTAGGGCTGAAGAAATATTGCACTGGCCACTTGAGGTTTCAAAGATGTTATTCTTCCCCTTGTGCTTAAAACAGGCAAGGATGATAAGACCCTTTTCTTCCCTACCTGCCTTTCAGCGGCTTATTATTGGGTGCAGATTTAACAAATACTGGTCATTGACTCACATAACCAGTGGCACACCTGTTTCCAAAACTGTATGTTACATCTCTTATCGGTGTCATTCCCAATGCAGGTGTGTTTAGTTCCCAGAAGCAAACAGGACTTACAGAGCCCAGGTGTGAGGGGCAGATGCATCCCACGGCAGCCTCTGGCATCAGGGGGTGACCGACCCCCGCCCCATCTCTGTCCCCCTGCTATGGATGAGCAGGTCTGGGGAGCTGATTTGGCCCAGAAGTCACCCACTGCTCATAGGGGAAGAGAAACAAATATTTGCCTCTGTGTGGCATGATCTCAGATGGCCATAAAAAGCATTATTTAAAAGACCGAAAGATATTTATTTTAAACTGAAAGCAAAACAAAGCAAACATTACTTAGCGGTGTCTATTTTAATGGTATCCCTCTAGGCTTGCCGAGCGAACCTGGAACCGTAGCAGGCATTTTATCTTTCCCTCTTCTAAATAGCAAGTTAAAAATTAACTGCTTCATCTTCACATTGCTCACTCCTTAAGTAGTTTAAACTTACTTTTAACTGTTACATGCCAGCAAAACAGGTTGCTTAATTGATTTGACCTTTCACAGTATTTTTTAATTTTCAATCTTAGTTTCATTGTTCCATCTGGCACTTTAAAACGGCATCTGGTTAACTGTACTTAACCAGCTGATCACTGTACAGTTATTTTTAAATGTAATGTATGCTTAAACAGATGTTATTTTTATAGATGTAGATCTAAACTGCACTTGTATACGTGCTATGTCTGCATAAGCTCTTTCTGCAATTCAAATGTTGACACCAAAAATTACAAGCCAGAATGCTTATGAACTTCACTATTATGTTACTGCACTTTTTTGCAGCTTGTTAGGTAAACATCAATTCAGTTCTTTTTTCTCTGTTCATTGCACATAAATAAAACATTAGCGTTTAGTTTATAAAGTGATGAACATTTTGCTGTGTTGGATTTAGCTTTATAAATACAACTGCTGTCAGCAAGAAAAAAGGATTTATTGAATAAATAATAAGAAAGCTAAAGGAAAATGAAAGTATATATATTATGCAAAACATGGTATCGGTCCGCGGGTCACATAAGGGTCTTTCGACACAGAGACATCCCATGTAAGAATATTTAATAGCAGTGTATTTTTGCAAGATACTGTTAGTCTCCTGAAGCAAGAGCAGATTGGTAAAATGCAGTACAACACTGATAGCTGTAATTGTGAGCAGTAACTGGAGGCTCAGTTTTTAACATTGTGCAGTGAAAAGCTTGAGTTCAAAGGTCCTCTGAAGGCAAGAGTTTGATGGAAGTGATAAAAATGGAAAACGAGATATGACTAGTCTAGTAGAACTAGCCTGGGCAATCTATTAAATAAATAAATGTATTGAATGATTACAAACTTTTACAGAATGTTGCCTGATTTTACAGTTTCAAGTGATTTCATCTTTATTAACTAAGATTAAGACCACGATCTTACAAACATGCTACAGAAATTAGTGTTAATTGCCAAGGTTGGGAGAGAATCTAACCCAGAATACATATTTTTCCATTCATCTAATGTTTATAGCTTGCTTAATAAATTACAGTTTTTGAATACATGCTTTCATTAGATATTTCTGGGAAACACTGAATACAACACACAAGCACCCAAGTCTGAAAACCCAGCTTGATTTTGAGAACAGCAAATAGAAAAAGTTTTTTAAGCAGGGATTAATGAGTCCTACAATATACGGTATCTTCTCTTCAAAAGAACTTAAAATGCAATATTAAAAAGAATTTGTACAATCTGCAAGGGCGTATGCTACTTTGCACAAAGGAAGTGGTGGCAGCGCTGAATATTTCACAGAGAACTTTAAAGTATCATTCTCAAGGTTAAAAATTGCTGTTATACATAATACCTCAGTAATTGATAGACATTTTCTCTCTCCAGAGCCCATTTTCTGTGAAAAACACCACATAACATCTGTTCATAAACAGTCCTTCTGTGAGAACACTGACACAGGTCTTGAGCTTCTACTGGCTCAATTCCCCTGCCATACACAGATGGCACGAGGTATTTATACAGCTGAATTCTTTGTAATACAAGCTCAACTATATCTTCAGGTAAGACTATGGGCAAACGTGCTTATACTATTCCACTGACTCACCTCAAGTCATTGAAACAGTTCCCTCTGACACAAAGACAAATTGTATCGTACCTTTACGCAAGTGTTTTGTCTCAAAATCACCTTCAGCAATCAGCACAGAACTCTACAGAGATAAGGACGTTTTGGGACACACAAAAACGCCAGGTTTGATGTTAATGAACTAACAGTTATATTAAGATGCAGAACT
Source organism: Anser anser (assembly GCF_964211835.1). Lineage (NCBI taxonomy): Eukaryota > Metazoa > Chordata > Aves > Anseriformes > Anatidae > Anser > Anser anser. The sequence continues at coordinate 19,170,374 of NC_139733.1, read as the reverse complement.
TAGAGCTATTCTCCAGGACTGTGATGTATGGATTTTTTTTTTTTAATGGAAAGTATTTGTTTTTACAGTATAATACCTTGCTCTTCTGCACGCAAAATGTTAAATAAAGAGACAAACCCTGGCACTCAACTTTCACACACACAGCAACAGAGGGTGTAGGTTAACAACAATTTTCTATAATGTTACATTAGTTATTCCCTGTATGCAACTCTAATGAATAAAACTTATAATGCATTCAGAAATTGCTTTCCTATTTATCTGCACAAAATTATGGAAGGCTTCAGCTGACTTCTGAAGAAATATAGGTACCATGACACCATCTGCCACAACACATCCGAGTCCTACGCACACATATGCCCATGCTTTGCCTGTGGTCTGTATACTCTTAAGAAATAAAGTGCGTACATGGAGATTTGCAAGGTGAGAGACTTGAAAACTAGAAGCTCCAGAACCAAGGACAGCTGGTAGGAGTTTTGAAGTGGGGGAAATTAAAAAAAAAAAAAAAAAAAAAAAAAAAACTTTGGCTAAAATTTCAAACATACTTAATTGACTCTCCTTCAATCTTTCTTTCCATTCCTCAACCCCCACGAAGTTCCTGAAGTCCACGTCAGTGATTTAGGAGAACAGCATCTACATAAAGGCATGGGAAGAAAAAAAAAAAAAAAAAAAAACAGAATTCCTGACAAAAGAACTCTTTAATGAGGATACGTACTGATAAAACTTTAGGAAAAAAGAGACATATTTTAGGTCATTCTTTCAAGCAGAAGACGTACATATCTGCAGGGGGCTGGCGACCAACAGCTTAAATGATACATGGATTCTTATTTTACCTATGGAACATTTAATGAAAAGGTTTCTCTGGGAACTACTCATCCTGCAGAATAAATCAAAATGTACTTTCCCCGTTCAGGGAAAGTACAGGCCAAGTTTCACATAGCCTATGCCTGTGCACTGGCTGGGTGACCCCAGGAAGGTGTCCTACAAGGTGGAAAATTCTTTGGTACAGCGTGGTATTATCACAAAATGAAAGGTGATATGGTCCCAGTGAAGAGCAGCAAAACTCCTGTTGTGTGCAAGGGGGCCTGGGGAACCCTCCAACAGGCACAACACAACTCTGCTAACCCCAGAGCCTCATCACCACTTTCATCTCCCTTGATATCTTTTAAACACCAAAGACAAGGCTGAATTTGTATATTGGCACTCACAACAACATCGAGATTTATAGATAGGTTTAACAGAGAAGGAGGTGTCCATTAGCAGGGAACAAAAAACAATTACAAGTTTTAAGAGTGGCAGTTAAAACAACAAAAAAATCTGGTTGCATTTCAGTTGCACCACAGACTCCCTGCACAGTATAGGCATGTCACTGAACTGCACTGTATTTCTTCAGCTCTGTCTATAAATGGGAATATTACTAATGCTTCCTGGTCTCAGGAAGAAGTTGTGAAATAAGCCCATTCATGTTTGTGACATGCTTAAATATTACAGCCATCAAAAAAAAACATAAATATCATGTCCTCAGTAAATACCTTTGTAATTCCTTTTTAAAATTTGGTGGCTTCTCAGTTATACTTGCTTTTTTTCAGATGAGAAAATTACAGTTAAATACAGATAAGAGAGATTATGTGGAAATGGATGCTACTTGCCTTTTTTTTTTTTTAATATACTTTACTATATGAGAATTAAGTCAAAATGATACCAAATGTATCATTCAATTTAAATATCCTGCTTGCTTATGGCCGGTAATGTGATCGAGTGTATTGTAAGCAATGTCTTGACACAGCATATGTGATGAATACAACTGAGTGTATCAAACACCAACTGTACTAAATCCTCGGTAATGCTTCCTTTTTGTAAGTTCTTTATGCTCCAGTAGTTTTCATTTTTATGATAAGTGTGAACCAAACCAACTCAGAATATGTTCCACCAAGTGCTTGTCCTTTTACTAGAATCAGTCACCTAATATTTACCAACTGACTGGTGGAATAAATAATACAGAGAATAATTTCATAACACTATTATTAAGAAGAAAACAATTTTCCAAATATAATCAGACCTGCTCCTTTTAGCGCTGGATTGTTTTATTTTTTCCCTCTTTCTGAATTCTCTCTGGTAGCAAACATTATTTCACTCAAATGGTGTTTTAACTGCACTTAGCGCATGTTATAATGATCATGTCTTTAGCTTTTTTTTTTTCTTTTGAAGTTCTTGTTAATTACAAAATAATATCCTGTTTGAAGAACACAGCTTTGATATCTCCCTCTGCATTTAGTAATTATAAACTTGTTCTCATTATCAAAATAAATTGCACATTGTTAGTTTGTTGTGTTTTCTTCTTTTATTTATTTTTAATACAGGAAACACAACTTTGGTTGCGCATCACACAGGAAGTAGATGCCTATTTCAGAGCCCTGATGCCCACAGTTAAGACTCAGTAGTCCATGACCACCAATCATTAGGATAAAAGTTGGGACCACGTATAAGAGAGAGTGAGCAATGTCTGGTGGCAGGGATGTAACTGTGGGAGTCAAGAAAGCCAGTCTGGTCCATAAATCCCACTGCATCAATCTATTTCTTGCACTGTGTTATAACCAGCAGAGAGAAACCCCAGCAAAACACATATCATAGCTAAAGCAAAAATTAACAAAAAGACTCATTTACATCCCTCTCTCATCAACATATGAAAGGGAATTGGCAATCTCTAAGCTTCGTATGTCCAAAAATGAGTTTTAAGTTATTCACATTTGCCAGCATCTTTGGAACTTCCGAAAAAAAGATGTTTCACAAATGAAAGTTACTGTGACATCCAACAACATGCAACAAAACATACGTGTTTAGGCAATGCAAGTCAACAGAATTGCCACATTTGTATTGAAAACTGCTGAATAATTTTACTGAGAAGTTATTTGCTTATATCTTCTGATTTTACTGCAGACAGCAAGATGACAGATCCTGCTTTGCTAGACCTCAACATCACAGCCACAAATGCTGGCGGTGCTCTGCAAGTTCTCCTTGATACATTGGAGGCAAGCACACAAACAAGGGTTAAATTAATGACATCTAAGGGAGGTCTGGGCAAAACTTACTTCAGTTTGTATTTAGACCAGAATTTACCATTTGAATAACCCTAACATATATGTGACAAAATATAACGTATGCTCTTTTTTCTGAGCTGGTTTACACAAATGCCTCTGTAGACTATTGTCCAACAGCAGTTCCTTTTGGGAATTTCGTTGTGGTCAGTCAGATCTCTGTTTTAATAAAGATGTATAACAAAACAGAGATTTTACTGACTGTAAAAGATTAAGTGGGAAATACAGCGTAGGTAAATAAGAGGCTCATATTGGAAAAGGGTGATTTTATTTATTTTTTTTAATAATGCTTCCATACAATCATAAATCACTAGAAGGTTTGGATCCTTTCCCTGTTATGTATGCACACACTGTGATGCAGAAGAGAAACGTTAAGTTTAATTACTGCTGCGGACTCTGCAGGAATGTCTCGTACGTAAGAAAAAATCACTTAAGTAGGTGAGCGAGAAAGAGATTTTATGTGTATATAGTTAGTCATATAGTTAGTCATATAGCTAAGTGTTTGCAAGTTCACCCCGGAGATTGAAGCCACTCCAGGACAAGGACCTCATCTTCATACTGGCGTCTAATGCACCTAGCACACTGTTAGTGCTATAATAAATAATAATAATATGTTAGCATTAGGTGAGCATCTCTCACATGATCAATTTCCTGCTGCTGCAGAAGGGTGAATGTTGGTGGACTTTGATCCTTCCAAGATTTTATGTTTCTATCATAAGAGAATCATAGCACATAAGCACATTTTTTACTAATGCAGTAAGTAAGGTGGTAATATATATTGCACTGACATTAAATGAATATTAAAAGGGATTGAAACCATTTCCACATCATGAGGGAAAAAACCTCCAAGAAATAGATATACAGCAGATATTCAACAAAGATATCACTTTTAACCTTCTTCATGGATTAAAAA